>NC_091124.1:860000-1160000 GCF_040183065.1 Periplaneta americana | reverse complement strand
ATAAAAGTGCGTTTCCTTTCATTTATAAAAATCTTTAGAAAGGGACTTGAAATAAATTTGTTTGTGTTACTATATGCTTGTGTAGTCTTCCTGAAGTCTCCTCCAGCAGTTCCTGGAGCTGTAAACAAAATAACATTGGGGAACTGGTTATATGATTCATTAGATGTGGAAGAGAAACTTTAAAAAAATTATAATGTATATATTCAGCCTCATAGTCTAATGGTCAGAGCTTCTGGCTATAGTTCATGAGGTCCCGGGTTCGATTCCCGGTTAGAGCACAGGAATTTTTCCTTAAAGGAAAAGGATTATTCCTGTGTTCGTCCATGGTCTGGAATTTAGGTTAAGTTTAGATTTAAGACCTCTCCTGGCACCACATTATCACATCATCGGGGTAATGTAACTCCGCCTTCCAGGCGCCCCAACCTCAGAAGTGGCTTACAACTAAGCCATGGCCAGGAGAGAAGACCAGAAATGTCGAAAAGACAACCTGGTGGCATTGGATAAAAAAAAAAATTGCATCTTAACCCTAAGTTCGAACTAAGACCCACGAGTGTGACAGGTTCATACCTGCACAAGTACCTTTCGGCACTACACTTATTTCGCTGTCAACTTACTCACTGCACTGATTCTACCTGATTTCACTATCACTTCTAACCATTTCACTGTTCAGATATTTTGCACAGTCACTTCACTGACACCAACACACTTCACTTACACAATAGACTTCACTGACACTACACACTTCATTGACACAACACACTTCCCCACTGATAGAACACTTCAAATAACAAGATTATCAATTACACCCTTTAAGCAGTGTGTATAATATATTACCGTCTATTAGTAAAGTCCTTAAGCCTATTTTTAAATACATTTTTGATTATACCAGTATATTAATAAAAATAATATATCTAACTTGGAAAGCATTCTTGGCTCTTAAATTTATACTACCAGACAAAACACAAGCAAGGGAATCAAATTTGAAGCACTGAAGACTTGTGTATACCCTGGGTGTCAAACATGATCACTAATGGAAAAACAAGAACTCGATCCAAATATATCAACAAAAAGTGCAACTCAAGATCCTAGGTGCATCTGTGAGAGATAGAATATCAAATGTGACGTTGCATCATTTATCTTCAAGAATGGACATCACACAACTAGCCAAAGACAATCAGACATTACCAAGAACTAAAAATTCACTATAAAATAAAGTCGTCTTTGTTGTTGTTGTTGTTTTCTAATGCCAGGCATTTGACAATAAAGTCATTTGACCTCTTGCACTCCAATATTTTTCAAAGATATTATCATGACCAGCCACTGAAGCACAGATTTTGAGGTGTTCCGAATCCATTTCTTGGTTTGAGTTGCACAATGGGCAGTTAGGGGACTGATATATTCCAATTCTATGCAGGTGTTTGGCCAAACAATCATGGCCTGTTGCTAATCTAAATGCAGCTACAGACGATTTTCGTGGTAAATCGGGAATTAACTGTGGATTATGATGCAGAGAGTTCCATTTTTTCCCTTGGGATTGAGTTATCAAATTTTGATTGTTGAAGTCTAAGTATGTAGATTTAATAAATCTCTTCACAGAGTAATACGTAGATTAAGTAACAGGTCTGTAAGTAGCAGTGCTGCCCTTCTTTGCTAATGCATCTGCATTCTCGTTTCCCAGGATTCCACAATGGGATGGCATCCATTGGAATACAATTCTTTTATTGAGTGACATTAATTTAGAGAGCATTTTAGTTATTTCTGCTGTTTGAGATGAAGGTGTGTGTTTAGAGACTATTGATAGAATAGCTGCTTTGGAGTCTGATAATATAACTGCATTCTTAAATTTATTGATGTGGCATAGAAGATTCCTGAGACATTCACTTATTGCAATCATTTCACCATCAAAACTTGTTGTTCCATATCCAAGAGATCTATAAAGTGAGAAGAGACAGCACGTAACACCTGCACCGGCACCTTGTTCTCTGGAGATCAAGGATCCGTCGGTGTATAAATGAAGCCAGTTTTGTGGAGGGTACCCAATATTAATTGTCTCTAAAGACAATTGTTTCATTATTTCAATGTTTACTTCTGATTTCAGTATTTCTTCTGTTAAATTTAGATTATATTCTATATTTAATAGAAATAAAGTTCATTACATAATTTAGTGCAACTTGTAATGTGGATTAACTCACCATGTTAAAAAGCTAGAACTTTCTCTCTAGCAGGATGACTTTGCTCTTCACGGGACACAATAGGCTATCTCTATTTTTATCTTCATTTACCAGTATCTCGTACACTATTTTCTAGGCAGACATTGGTAAAAGTAGACCTTGCATCATTTGTCAACTCTTTGTACAGTTGAAAGTTATCTATACACGTTCCTATAATAGTCCATCTTTAACAGGATTATGCACTCTTAACAGGCCAATTTTTAGCAATGGGTGTCTGAAAACCAAGTTATGATCCATCACAATCAAATACATAGCACAAGAAAATGGTTACAACCCAAACATAATAGACAACATCATAAGGAAGACAAAACAAAAACTCAACAAACACAAAAACATACAAAACACAACACAAACCCAAGAACACACGAAATACATCACGCTAACATACGAAAACAAAAACACACACAAGATCGCATCCTCATTCAGAAAACAGAAATACAACATAGCATACAGCACAGAAAACACACTACAAAGACATCTCAACACACAAACAAATAAATACAACCACACAGGCGTATACAAACTCACATGTAATAGTTGCGACAGTTTCTACATTGGACAGACAGGCAGATCATTCCAAACTCGATACAAAGAACACATTAAAGCAATAACCAGAGGACATAACATAAATACAGACATGGAAATCCTACACATACAACCCAAAAACGAAAAACTCAACACACTAGAACAATACAAAATATACAGACACACTGAAAGTCACCCTGATCAAATTCTCAACACACAGATCAATTTCAGAACACACATATTATTTGACATCACATTTCAACACTTTTCAACAATCGAACGCACCCACACAACAGGCAGAGAAGTTCGAGATGACACCGAGATCTAGTAGGCTCTGAGGATGGTGTGAAGAAGCACCGAAACAGTTGTAAGCCGCACATGCTTACACAATTAACACGAGTAAGATCGCCATTTAATCTGTTATCCAAGTTATGAATTGCAGTAATGAAATGAAAACGATTTTGATTCATTTCAGTATGCCGTGACAGCTAAATGCCGGTCCAGAGTCAGAAATAAAGATCACTGGCTGGACTACGCCAGTGACAAGTTCAACTCCAAGTTGATTTCCGACATGAAAGTCGTGCTCTCCATCCTGTTCCTGTTCATCCCCCTGCCGTTGTTTTGGAGTCTGTTTGACCAACAGGTACAGTGTGATATTGTGCTGTCAGTTTATTTGTTAGAAATTTTGCTCTTACAATATGATAGAATAACTAAAAGAGCAATAAAATGTCTTAAAATCACTTTCCTGTTCCATTGGTACTGCCATCGCCATTATTGTTATGTTTATTTTAATCAGTTGTGCTCTTATTGATCTCTATATATACACCATATAAACGCGAATACACTGTGCATATTTTTTCCAAAATTTAGTGAAGAAACACTGGATTATTATTTTTACAAGCGTGAAGCATTTACATAATAAATATCTGCATGATTCTTTTACTGGAATGTTTTGAAGACCAATATCAACAACATAGACTAGAATCTTTTACCTATTTTTTCAGGAAATATTTTTTTTCTTAATCATTACCTTACTTACTTGCTTATGGCTTTTAAGGAATCCAGAAGTTCATTGCCGCCCTCACATAAGCCCGCCATCGGTCTCTCTCCTGACCAAGATTAATCCAGTCTCTACCATCATATCCCACATCCTTCAAATTAATTTTTATATTACCCTCCTATCTACGTCTCGGCCTCCCCAAAGGTATTTTTCCCTCCGGCCTCCCAACTAACACTCTATATACATTTCTGGATTCACCCATATGTGCTACATGCCCTAACCATCCCAAACGTCTGGATTTAATGTACCTAATTATGTCAGGTGAAGAATACAATGCGTGCAGTTCTGTGTTGTGTAACTTTCTCCATTCTCCTGTAACTTCATCCCTCTTAGCCCCAAATATTTTTCTAAGAACCTTATTCTCAAACATCCTTAATCTCTGTTCCTCTCTCAAAGTGAGAGTCCAAGTTTCACAACCATACAGAACAACCGGCAATATAACTGTTTTATAAATTCTAACTTTCAGATTTTTTGACAGCAGACTGGATGATAAAAGCTTCTCAACCGAATAGTAACAGGCATTTCCCATATTTATTCTGTGTTTAATTACTGTTGCTCCAAGATATTTGAATTTTTCCACCTCTTCGAAGGATAAATTTCCAATTTTTTAGTCGTTACCTGCAATATTAAATTTTGGAAAAAATTTTTATTAAAGAAATATTTCCTTAAAGAAGAGGTAAAAGATCCTAGACTATGTTGTTGATATAGATCTTTAAAACATTCTAGTAAAAAAACAACGCAGATATTTAATTATTTGTATATTTTATTATGTAAATGCTTTACGGTTGTAAAAATGTGCAAATTTGATATTATTTTTACAGTGAGCAGTGTTTTATAAAGTGTAATGTATGTACATTAAACATGAAAAGTTTTGTTGATTTGGCTTTTATAGTAGCTGAGATATAAAAAAATGAATTTCACTCAAGTTTTGCAGGCTAATGGCGTACCTCCCCTCTTAATGAAAAGATTAGACATACAAACTGCTTATAGTACCACAATAACAAATACAGCATTCAAATTCGGTGGCTGGGCACGTAAGAATCCAAAATAAAATATGGAATTCAGAATGAAAAGAATCAGCATCGAGATAAGCTAAATTCACGTACATGTCTGTGACAGCTACACATCTGTCTAGAATAAAAATTCTGTTATCTCAAAACACATCTGATGACTGTTACTGTGTTTTTCTGCAGGGTTCACGATGGACGTTCCAAGCGTCTCGCATGGTTGGGAAAGTGCTCAGCGTGGAATTGTTACCGGACCAGATCCAGGTCATCAACCCAGCGATTGTGCTGCTGCTGATCCCATTCTTCCATAAAACTCTGTACCCCTTGATGGACAAGTGCCACTTCATGTCTTCTCCGCTCAAGAAGATGATCATCGGTGGCTTCATAGCCGGCTTTGCCTTCGTCGCCTCAGCAGTTCTGGAGCTGAAGCTTGAGGTAATGTGACTCATCGCTTGAATTGTTGTTACATTTAGATCACGGCTTTTCCTTTGCAATTATTTAACGTTTTTCTTATCATTGTGTTTGAATTCACAATGTTTATGTCCAGATTTGTTTAAACTTAGCATAAGTTTCATTTTATTTATTTATGTATTTAATTATCTATCTGTATGTCTGTCTGTCTGTCTTAGTTCTCTCTTTCTTTTAATACGAGTATATTTGACTGTAACACTTTTAATATGTCATACTACTTTAGACCAATAAAGTGATAGTGAACAACATGTTATAACCAATCATGGCTGCTTATTCCAACAATTTTTATCACCTCCCTAGCATTTGTTTCTTTGTTTGCGAACATTTTAAACTGCAAATTCTTTACGGTACTATAAAACATGCTTTGCTATTGTCATTTGTTTCCTGCATAGACAGTCAACTGAAAATGGCGGCTCCATTCAAACGTTTTGTGAAGCTAACATTAGTGAAATAGAATTTAGTAAGTCAATTAATATTTTATTGTATATGAGATTTCTTTCTTTGATCGTAGGACACATACCCAGTTCTTCCTGATGCAGGAGAGTCACAGTTGAACTTCGTGAACCTGCTGCCATGCGAAGTCCACATTCTGAACCCGTTCAACCGCCTCCAAACTATAAACGCCACCAACAACTTCGTGTTCCGCAATGTGGCAGCCAAGAACCGGACCAAGTACCAAATAACGCTGTTCACCTCCAGGCAGTGTGATGACGTCCAGTTGGAAGTGAATAGCTTGAGGATGGAGGTGGTGGCCACGGAATTCCAGGTATGTACGTCGTGAGCATTGTAGTGGGTGTTATTGTTCATTCAGCTGTGGAGTGGTCTCATAATTATGAAACGATTCGTGAGTCACTTCACAGTGGAGCCGTAGGCTGACCAGACGTCCCCGGTTTTGAATTGCTGTCCCCAGGGAGCAAATGTCCCCATTTTGTCCCCAGAATTTAATTTTGCCCTCAGAAGCTTTGATTTTGTTTCAATAAAATTTTACACATAAATATTTAAGGATCGTGATGGAATTACTGCGATTCATGCACATTTCTGAACGCTTCTCAGTATCAGACAGAAGTACCAGCGAGCACAGTATGAGATATTCTGCACTCTTTGAGAAGAACATAGCATATTTATCTTTGGTCATCTTTGCATTCGCGTTGTGCGGAAGCGTTAGAACTGCCGCAGCGTCCATGTGTAAGTAGTTCAAAAACGAGAAATTTTGTGACAAACCAACGGGTGAAAAGTGGTATGATATTTTTCAACATTTCAAGGAACAAATCATTCCATTTGAAAATCTTCTCAAAATAGTGTCATTAATCATGTTTCTTCCAGTCAGTAATTCATCAGTTGAAAGATTTTTCTCCACAATGAACTCAATCTGGACTAATGAAAAGTCACAAAAAAAGTTGAAACAGTTAAAGCTTTGTTAGGTCTACAAGTGAAAAAGAAAAATTTTCATTCCTCATTTGAAGAACTTAGTGTGAAGCTGTATGGGAATGAACGGATCCTTAAAAAGATACATTCTTCACACAAGTACTTGTAAAATGTGTATTAGAATTCAGTGTGTACATTAGGCCTATCATGTAGAAGACTACCATGCATGCATCAGTACTGAAATTGAATTCTTAGTAACTGTAATGAACTATATACATGAGTTACGTGTGTTTATGTATTTAATTCAAAACTTTAAGATACTTTATGAATTAATGTGCAAAGTTCTATCGTTGTATCTTCTGCTACATGTATTTTCTTTAACATTTCAACGGATAGTGACTATACTGTTTTCGCTGTAAGAAAAATCCTAATGTAAACACAAGCACGTGGCTGTCATACCCGTGATTGGCTCACAGTCGAAACACTCACAGGACGCAGCAAAATATAGTCCGTATTTGGAAACTATCATCTTGTATTATTTGAAAATAAAAAATTGAATTATAATTGTTAAATACAATGAAACATATAACTTCACTCATATGTAAAACGATATGTAAAAGAAAAGCTACTTTTATATTTTGTTATGTACTATGAACGCGGATGAATACAAACAGTAATACCGAGGTAGTCAGTTCAGCGAATAGGGATTATAAAGAATGGACACTGAGCGAATTTTCCTGTGTTTTGTTTCTCTGTGCACCAGCGTTTAGTTCCACTTTCAAGCGCTAGAGGTTAGTGTAATCGAGCATACGCTAAGATAATAATTGAGAATAGAGTTGAGACACAGGATCCAAACATCGCCTACCTTATTGCATAATCCAGTAACGCTTTGCTTCAAATAAATTCAAGTTAACAGCTTTTCCTTATTTCTCAGTGACAAACTAGTTGTAATAATAATTTTTTATATTTCAGATATCACAAATTATATTACAAAATAATATAATACATTATAAAATTAAGTATCGAATTCGTTTAATATTTGTATATAATACAATATAGGTATATGGTTTTTACTTCTCGTAAGTGTTTTGTTTTTCCATTTTCAGCGCTATCAAATCATTACATATTTTAATTGTTGTTGGGGTCAACTTCTGAACTCTCATTATAAAGGAACTCTAGAGTCTAGACATTACACTTAATGACGGATTTATTATTTTATGGATTCAGTTTATTTTATTTGAGTACGTAATGTACCTAGATGTATTAATTGTATGTGTTATATTTCCACTGTGTCGACTGCTAGCTGGAGTGATGTCAGCGCCAACTCTAGGGAAAAAGCAGAATCTCACGCTCTAGCTGGCTTGAAGGTCATTGAAATCAGTCCGGCTACATCAAAGGTACCGATGCGAAGTGTCCATTCTTTATAATCCCTATTAGCTAGTCTGTTTCTGTAACAAGCTGGCGTCGCTTCAGCTCGTAGTTATTGACGTGGTACTAAAGTATGGCTTCTGCATCCTCGGTGTGTGTGGTTATTAATCATAAGAGTAGAAACCCTCTCAAAAGCGGAGAAAAAGAAATAGTCTTAAATGTATATAATAAGTTATGAGAGTTTTAATCACAGTAATTATAAAGTAAATGTTTCCTAAGCAAACGAATGCATAGTAGTGAGGTTAGGCCTACTTGACAAGTAACGGGAAATGTTTAACATGAAACAGAATGTACAACAGTAGGCGGGAACATGTACTGAGAATCTGTGGCGCCAAACAGCGGCCAATGAAGCCTCACTTCAGTCACGTGCTATTGTTTATATTAGGGTTTTTCTTACAGCGAAAAGATTATAGGTAAGCGTTTGTGGTTTTTTCTTGAAATTGCCGATGTCCCATGCTGGACTGTTAAAAATCTGGTCAGCCTAAGTGGAGGTCATGATGGACTCATTTGTTTAATATAACATAGGAAATATCACACTCAAATAACTAACAAAATGAAGGTTCAAAATAATTTATTTTCCTCTTAAAATGTGTAGAAACTGTCCAATGCTTATGTTGTATTTTAATAACTTTTGATGTGAGCACTATTCATAGATCTTCCAAGATGTATCAGAAAGAATGAAGTTGGAAAGCCCTTTTGAATACAAGACAGCGAGTTGAATAGGGCCCGATTGTATAAACCATTTAATCTTAGATCAGAGGTTAAATTGATCCTTGTTTCAGCTGAACTTGGAATTTTGTGTTGTATAAAGTCTAATCTGAGATTAATTTGTCTCAAACTAAAGTCTACTTTGACTGAAGAAATTTCTCCGATTAAGTTAGATGATCCAAGTTCAGTTATTTATTTTCTGTTTGAAATATACGAGTGACAGATTGTGCAAATAAAATATCCAGTATTATTAATATTAATAGATATGTTAGGTACATTTATATATATTTCTTTCAATTTCTTGCCTTAATACACAAACATTCTTATATTTTATAAGGCTCTATCGTGTTCAGCAGTATCAAATAACATAACCTATAATTATATTATGTTTATAACAACCATTAATTATTAATGGATATGATAGCTACATTCATAAATGTTCAATTAACTGTATTACTAAACGAAAATTGTCGTTTTATAAAGCTTTATTATGTTTAGCAGTATCAAACACCATAACATGATAACAATTTGGTGAACAGTCAACCTTCTTCTTATTGTCCGCCATTATTTACATTGCAAAAAAAACCAGTGTCTCCAACAGAGTGTAATACGGAAAGTCGCGAAAAAGTAGTTGTAAATCCGCTAGATTTCTCATTATCAACAAAGAAAGATTAAATTTTGTCACTATGGGGTGCTAAAAAGGTCACTAAATCCCTATTTAAGCAATATAAAAGTTAAAAGAAATTGTTGTTGAAAAAGAGTTAAAATCGCTAGATTGGCAACACTGAACAAACCTGTATAACATGGTCCGCGCATCACGTATTTCACCTGTTTATGCGATGTTGCCAAATCCTTTTCACGTGAACTTAGATTGCATTTGAACCAAGGTAATTTGATCGCAGAAAAGTTTTATACAATAGAAGAAGTGTCTGAACTCGGTTTACTTTTCGATCTTCGATCAAAGTTGATCTTTAGTCAGGGAGTTTTATACAATTGGGCCTAGGAGTGACATTTTTAAACTTGCATCACATTGGGAGAGGGATGTTGGTTAGAAAAGTGACAACTTTCTACAATAAAAGAATTCATTATGATTTCAACACAATATTTTTATTGGCAAAATAGCGCAAACATTTTCAAGCACCTCAAAATATCGAAGAAATAGATGTTTTGTTCTATGTTAAGTACTCACTTTGTTGTAAGTTTGACCACAAGATGATGGGTATTATCTCCATTTGCAGGTGGACACCTTTCTGATCTGCATCGATAACAACAATTTAAAAGTATTCTCCTCCGAACCCGAAGAATTGACGAAGTCTCTCAGTGGGAAACCCAGAGTTAGGTAATGTGTCTTTCATATTCATGTTAATTTAGTACAAATGGGACAGCCAGACGGATTACATGCCTGGATCTTGCATAGTCAAATTATTGTTTACATATATGGGAATACAAAGAAATATCGTAATTTTACGAAAATAATAATTGTTATCATCATCAACATGATTTTAGAAGTTGAATACATGTTTTGATTTTCTTTGAAAACGAAACAAATTGTTTTAGACTGGTGCCTGTCTGTTTATCCATTTGTCAGTCTGTAAGTTCGTCTATTTGGCTGCCTGTTTTTCAGTCTGCCCATTTGTATGTCTTATCTGGGTTGAACTGGTATTGGACTAAAATGATTTGTGGTAAATTTTCATGGATAAACTGCAGAATTTCCAGATTAACTTGCGTATAATGTTTATTGTTAAAATCATGACGGAAATCTATCTTAATTAGTGTTTTTGGATCGCACGTCATTGTAAAGAGGGACACACAGTCCAATGCTGGCAGTTATGTAATTGTTTCAATGTTTTAAATTTCTAGGCGACTTGCATGTTGATTTTTAAATGGAAAATAAAATTATTGGGAGAAATTAGAAATTATTTAAGACTAATAACAGACTAAATACGCAAGAAATAAAATTAATAAATGTAAGAAAGTATATTTACTTAAACGCATGAACAAAAACAAATGAATAAAGAGTGAAATAAACAGAAAATTAATAATGCATTCAATAAAAAAGAAACAAATGAATAACTACTAAATAAAAGACAAATTGATAACAAATTAAATATCGTTAAAAGAAATTAATATCTGAATAAATAAACAATAAATTAATAACCTGTAATAAATAATTAAGTTAATAAGCCATGAACTAAATAACAAATTTGGAAATATGATTAATCAATCAATTAAATAGAGGAAAGAATGAAGAAAATTTAATAATATTGTCGTTGTTCCTGCAATAACTCCTATGTGACACATTTATCGATTTTCAGATTTTTGCTCTATTAAATAACTTAAATAGTGATACAGCAAATAATAAAATCTCCTATATGTAATTATATTTCTTTCTTTCGAAAGAATTCACGATCTCCTATGTACCACTGCCATAGAATGAATAAATGTGTTTTTTCTTCCTACTGAAAAATTTCATATTTTGCACATGGGAGTTATTGAGGAACAACGGCGATATGTTTGATTGATTGACTGATGACTGATTGCTTTATTTATTTATTTATTTATTTCATTTATTTTAAATTAAGCAAATCAGTCAAAAAATAAACAATTCTTAAATAATAATAATAATAATAATAATAATAATAATAATAATAATAATAATAAGCCGTGGCGCTACAGCCCTTGAAGGGCCTAGACCGACCAGCCGGCCTCACGCCCACATGCCGAAACAGATGTGGACGATCATCCAACCAGAACGGAGGTATCATGTGGTTAGCACGATGATCCCCCCAGCCGTTATAGCTGGTATTCGCAACCAGATTTCGCTACCTATCGTAGCTCCCCAAGTGCATCACGATGCTGGGTGAGCACCAGTCCCATACACTGGCCGAAATTTCATGAGAAAATTTTTTCCCCCATTAGGACTCGAACCAGCATGCATTCTGTAATGCGAGTCCTAGGCAGGATGCCTTAGACCGCGATGCCACAGTGCTGGACTAATTCTTAAATAAACTGGTTACATAAACACGTCGTCGTCGTCATCGTCATCATCATCATCATCATCATCATTATCATCATCATGAGCTTTCATGTATTAAAAAAAATATGGTAACTTATTTAACGACGCTTTCATGTATTACACCCCAGTGGATCTGTTACGGTCTCATGCCAGCGTTTTTTTAGGTCGTTCTAAATTTCTTCGTTCTCTTGGGACATAAGATAAGATTTTTTTAGGCCATCTAGTATGATCCAGCATATATGGAGAAAATTTCAATATGAAGCCTGTCCAGAAGTCTTTAGGTTGCAGCCCCACCACTGGACTACTTTGCGACATGCTTGTAACTTGTCCATAGGAATTTCTTAATTACATTCATGTCTCCATAAATACGTGAATAAGTGAATAAACAGTTTAATGACAAAGCAAATAAATATCTTTATTCTCGACCATGCCGAAATGTAGTAATTATACACCTGGTAGCAGCCCTTTAATGGACCTCATTAAAGTACACCTATTCATTAAAGTTCAGGTGTTCCACCAATCAGAAAATACCATTGTAGCGATATGAAAGCGCAAGTATCGATTATTCTCGGATATGCAATCGAAAGACGAGGGAAACGTCACGGAGGCTTGAAATCCAATACTGTCGCAGAAGGTTATGTTGTTTTACTGTAATAATTAGCGTTAATTGTAAATAATATTCAAATAAATTCAATTTGTCATCTCGTTTTTCAATGTCTAAATCAATTTCCAGGTTATATCAAGATTAATCTTTATTTTACTCTCTAGATTATATCAAGGTCAATGACATTTGTTCCTCGGAAAAAATCAATACTTTCGCGTCTGCGCACATCTCACAATTTACGAGATATTGCAGAAGGTCAGTTCCGCTCCCCAGTCAGATAAGAATAACATGAATACTTATGAATAATTTCAAGTTAGAAAAATGGCCCAGCATAAAAAGTCGTATGAAACTTGACTATAATGGTAATTAAGATGGTCGTATGAAAATTATGAAACTCGCTTGTGCTCGTTTCATAAACATACTCGCGTCTTAATTACTACCATTATAGGCTCGTTGCATAATGTACTATAGTAATTGAACTAATTAATTACATAAACAATTGGCTTGGTTGGAATGTGTGTTAAGGCTAGGACAGACAACCAGAGAGGAGACTGGAATGATAGACAGTGATAGCAATTGAGAATAAGAAGGTGTTAATCGCTACAAAACCGAAAATAGTTGGATTAACATAACTAAAGAAGCAAATATTAGTAATATAATTGAAGTTGTAATTGTTTTCCAAGCTGTAGCAATAGCTGTGAATGCGATGTTTATTTTACAGGATAGTTTTCCTCAGAAGCATAGACATATTCGTCAACACCACCGTCGCCCTGCGCAACACATACGGGGTCAACGACGTTTACTTTGTTCCCGAGAAGACGCTGGGGGTGTCCAGGTACATGGAGCTCGATGCTGGCAGGTGAGAATCTAGTTCATCAGCATTCTCCTTCATTGTTGTACGCGATGTGTGAATACTTCATTGAAGAATCAAATAAGAGCTAACAGGCACTGCATATCTAAGATAGCTGTCATCTTTTGTTTAACTGTGGCCTCTGTTTATGCTGTGCCATTCAGTAAGTGGGCTGAGTTTTATATTTCCTTGAAAGATTTTGTATTAACAGATGCAGACGATCTGAGTAGATCTACAAAATATTTAGATAGATTTATAAATAAATAAGTAATAATGAATATTCAAACAGGTCTATAACTTGAGACCTGCACAATATACAGAAAATTTTGCCAGAATATGAAGATACGAAATAAATATTTCAGTTCTAAGATATCTTCGTTCTTAAACTATTTGGAGCAGGTTTACATCACTGTTAAAAAAGTAAGCCTTTAGGGATTAATGGTTTTGTCCATATTTAATATGCTGACAAATAAAACACAATAAACCTGCATAATGAAATAGTTTGTCAGTGTTATCCACTCTGTACCTGAATGCAAGAACTAGATAACTCAATTTTTTATACTGAAGAAAATAAATAACTACATAACTAAATAAATAAATAAGTAAATAAATAAATAAGTAAATAAATAACTAAGGAAGTAAATAAATTAATAAATAAGTAAATAAATGACTAAGTAAGAAAATAAATAAGTAAATAGATACATAAGTAAATAAATTAATAAATGAGTAAATAAGTAAATAACTACATAACTTAATAAATAAGTAAATAACTAAATAAATAAGTGAATAAGTAAATAACTAAGTAAATGAATAAGTAAATAAATAAATCAGTAAATAAAAAAGGAGTAAATAAGCAAGTAAATAAGTATATAAATAAGTAAGTAAATAAATAAATAAGTAAATAAATAAATAAGTAAATAAATTACTAAGTAAGTAAATAAATTAATAAATAAGTAAATAAATGACTAAGTAAGAAAATAAATAAGTAAATAGATACATAAGTAAATAAATTAATAAATGAGTAAATAAGTAAATAACTACATAACTTAATAAATAAGTAAATAACTAAATAAATAAGTGAATAAGTAAATAACTAAGTAAATGAATAAGTAAATAAATAAATCAGTAAATAAAAAAAGGAGTAAATAAGCAAGTAAATAAGTATATAAATAAGTAAGTAAATAAATAAATAAGTAAATAAATAAATAAGTAAATAAATAACTAAGTAAGTAAATAAATTAATAAATAAGTAAATAAATGACTAAGTAAGAAAATAAATAAGTAAATAGATACATAAGTAAATAAATTAATAAATGAGTAAATAAGTAAATAACTACATAACTTAATAAATAAGTAAATAACTAAATAAATAAGTGAATAAGTAAATAACTAAGTAAATGAATAAGTAAATAAATAAATCAGTAAATAAAAAAGGAGTAAATAAGCAAGTAAATAAGTATATAAATAAGTAAGTAAATAAATAAATAAGTAAATAAATAAATAAGTAAATAAATTACTAAGTAAGTAAATAAATTAATAAATAAGTAAATAAATGACTAAGTAAGAAAATAAATAAGTAAATAGATACATAAGTAAATAAATTAATAAATGAGTAAATAAGTAAATAACTACATAACTTAATAAATAAGTAAATAACTAAATAAATAAGTGAATAAGTAAATAACTAAGTAAATGAATAAGTAAATAAATAAATCAGTAAATAAAAAAGGAGTAAATAAGCAAGTAAATAAGTATATAAATAAGTAAGTAAATAAATAAATAAGTAAATAACTACATAACTAAATAAATAAGTAAATTATTTAATTGATTAAAATAAATAAAATGAAATAAAGTAGTACTTAGTCCTACATTGGCGTAGCTGAAAACTGGTTACAGTACAGCACAAGTAACTTTTCTCTATTTTGTGACACAAGATCACACCTTCTGTCAGTTAATACTGTTTTGTACGATGAAAAATCCATGAAGCTGCAAAAAAAAAAGAAATTAAGTAGATAGCAGAACTGATGGCCGAAATCCGTTTAAAACATTAATTTACATGCATAAAAGTAGACATGGCAACACTGAAAAGATCTTTACTGGATTCGAAAGAATGAGCAAAGTTGGAATGGGAACCATTTATTCTGTTTTGGCTTCTGGATTCATTGACGCTACGAGTTCAGTGACTATAAAGATGAATTTGGAGATTTCTCTTTGCCTTGGGAATCTGATCGCCAATTGTTGACTCCTCCTGTTTAATGTAATTTTCTGAAAACAAAGATTTTTAAAATGTATTTTGAGAAACATAAACTGCAATAGTGATCTTATGGTGCTACAAATTTCATAACCGTACTGTCTACTGGAATTTGTTGCAGATACAAATATTCCATCTCTCTGCTAAACGCTTCAGTGCCTGATTACCAGCAAGATGTCCACCTCGAGGTTGGAGCTGTTTATTCCTTAGTAATACAAGAAGTGACAGGGAACATTGTGGTGAGTTGGTTTCTTTCCATTGTAAATATTGAAGTGTGAGACTTTTAACACTGCTTAAAATGTATTTTACTTGTAGAGGACTAACTACAAGAACAGTGTACAATATTCACAATTAAACTTAGTCATTCAATTAACATTTGAGGAGAAAAATTCGCTCGGCGCCGGGGATCGAACCCGGGTCCTTGGTTCTATGTACCAAGCGCTCTGACCACTGAGCTACGCCGAATTCAATCCACAGCACCGGACCGAACCCTCTTCCTTCACTGTTTCCCTTTGTGGCCCGACTCCAAGTTAGGCATATATGTTGACGTATATGTCCAATGTCAACTGCCATTATACTAGGAGCGCACTCAGCTGAGTGACTTGTTTGGCCGGGATTCCGCAGTTACGTGCACACTAATCTGTACAAATATATGCACTGCAGCTATGAGAATATTATAGATTTATTAATTTGTCCTACAGAATAATATCTGTGATATTGACAATTAATATTTAATGGCAGTTGACATATACGTCAACATATATGCCTAACTTGGAGTCAGGTCACAAAGGTAGGAGGGTTCGGTCCGGTACTGTGGATTGAATTCGGCGTAGCTCAGTGGTCAGAGCGCTTGGTACACAGAACCAAGGACCCAGGTTTGATCGCTGGCGCCGGAGCGAATTTTTCTCCTCCAATATTAATTGTCAATATTACAGATATTATTCTGTATGACAAATTAATAAATCTATAATATTAGTAATTCAAGTTGAAATTTCATTATTCCGTATTATTATTAATTGGCTGCTTCTTGTCTATGCGGATGACGTGAATATGTTAGGAGAAAACCCACAAACGATTAGGAAAACACTGGAATTTTACTGCAAGCAAGTAAAGCGATCGGTTTGGAAGTAAATCCCAAAAAGACAAAGTATATGATTATGTCTCGTGACGAGAATATTGTACGAAATGGAAATATAAAAATTGGAGATTTATCCTTCAAAGGGGTGGAAAAATTCAAATATCTTGGAGCAACAGTAACAAATATAAATGACACTCGGGAGGAAATTAAACACAGAATAAATATGGGAAATGCCTGTTATTATTCGGTTGAGAAGCTTTTATCATCCAGTCTGCTGTGAAAAAATCTGAAAGTCAGAATTTATAAAAGAGTTATATTACAGGTTGTTCTTTATGGTTGTGAAACTTGGACTCTCACTTTGAGAGAGGAAGATAGGTTAAGGGTGTTTGAGAATAAGGTTCTTAGGAAAATATTTGGAGCTAAGAGGGATGAAGTTACAGGAGAATGGAGAAAGTTACACAACGCAGAACTGCACGCATTGTATTCTTCACCTGACATAATTAGGAACATTAAATCCAGACGTTTGAGATGGGCAGGGCATGTAGCACGTATGGGCGAATCCAGAAATGCATATGGAGTGTTAGTTGGGAGCCCGGAGGGAAAAAGACCTTTGGGGAGGCCGACACGTAGATGGGAGGATAATATTAAAATGGATTTGAGGGAGGTGGGATATGATGGTAGAGACTGGATTAATCTTGCACAGGATAGGGACCGATGGCGGGCTTATGTGAGGGCGGCAATGAACCTTCGAGTTCCTTAAAAGCCAGTAAGTAAGTAAGTTATAATTAATTGGCTGACACTGAAGTGTTAGTTTTGGATAAATGAATAATCTTACTTATCATTAAAACCATCGTCGTTGTCGTCATCATCACCACAATCTTCATAATCATACCCACCAACACTATCATATTTTGCACCACCATCACCATCTCAGGATTTAGTTAGATGGAATGTTCCAGTTTGATGATATCGCTCTCTTGTTGCAGTTCTCCAAGTTGTTCGTGATGACTCCTCCGAACAGGATCCACATGCTGTGGCTCGTGCCGCAGTACATTCTGATTTCCGTTGGCGAGGTCATGTTTGCAATCTCTGGACTACAGTTCTCCTTCCTTCAGGTAATCACCTACCTGTTATTTATGTGTATTAATAACAGTACTAAAACCAAGAACCAGGTTAGCACAGGTCTATATAATTACAATGTTGTTTGACATTTTGGTGATGGGGGTTTGCACCGTGTTATGGGATGTGGAAACCTTCAAGTTAATAAAATCGGGGATCCCTTCTAAGAGCTGTTCTCTACGTAGTTACAGTACGATAGGTTCTCTCTTCTTTGCCTTGCCTGATGGAGCTGATGTACTGGGTGTTCAAAGTGGGTTATAGATTTCGACAGTAGGTGGTATTCATCAAAATAAGTAGAAATATGTAATAAAGCTAATCCTAAAAACAATACCCTGCAAGTAACAGAGGGTTTTTTCCATATACCATGTCAAACAAATTTAGGGACCTGTATTGTACAATTCTACATGATTATGTCTCGTGACCAGAACATAGTACGAAATGGAAATGTAAAAATTGGAAGAGGTGGAGAAGTTCAAATATCTTGGAGCAACAGTAACAAATATAAATGATACTCGGGAGGAAATTAAACACAGAATAAATATGGGAAATGCCTGTTATTATTCGGTTGAGAAGCTTTTATCATCCAGTCTGCTGTCAAAAAACCTGAAAGTTAGAATTTATAAAACAGTTATATTACCGGTTATTCTGTATGGTTGTGGAACTTGGACTCTCTCTTTGAGAGATGAACAGAGGTTAAGTGTGTTCGAGAATAAAGTGCTTAGGAAAATATTTGGGGCTAAGAGGGATGAAGTTACAGGAGAATGGAGAAAGTTACACAACGCAGAACTACACGCATTGTATTCTTCACCTGACATAATTAGGAACATTAAATCCAGACGTTTCAGATGGGCAGGGCATGTAGCACGTATGAACGAATCCAGAAATGCATATAGAGTGTTAGTTGGGAGGCCGGAGGGAAAAAGACTTTTGGGGAGGCCGAGATGTAGATGGTAGGATAATATTGAAATGGATTTGAGAGAGGTGGGATATGATGATAGAGACTGGATTAATCTTGCTCAGGATAGAGACCAATGGCAGGCTTATGTGAGGGCGGCAATGAACCTCCGAGTTCCTTAAAAAGTCGTTTGTAAGTAAGTTGTATGAAATACTACATGTAATCAGGTATCTTAACGAAGATATTTGAGTACTTTTAGATATTTGTGGTGAAAGATTATTAATTTTTACAAACCAGTTGCTTATTTGTAGCACACCCAGTGACCTCCATGCTTCCAGACCGCAAGAAGTGTTCTCATTTATAAATCTGGCGACGAAAATGACTTAAAAAACTGGAGACCAATTACTATTTGTTCCGTGTTACGTAGGGTAATTGAATGCGTCCTCGATAAACGCCTTCGAGAATATATAAAGTTCAATCCTCATCAGAGGGGATTTACACATTCTCCAGGAACAATAGTTAATACATCCTTTCTCAGGTCCATTTTAATGTCCGCAAAATCTAAAAAATGTGATGCAACTCTCGTTTTCCTAGACATTAGTAAGGCATTCGATAATATCGGGCACTTGCACCTATCAAACACATTAGATAGCTTGCTTATTCCAAGCGTGTTGAAAACGTTAATTTTGAATCTTCAATTAAATAATTCCACTAGAGTAGAAATCAATCATAAAAAAACTAATCCCATAGATTTACGAAAAGGAGTTATGCAAGGATCGCCCCTTTCACCCGCATTATACAATCTATGTACTGATCATATCCTTAATGAATTGTCAGAAGACTCGATCGCTGCCGAATACGGTTTCAATCTTGTTTCAGGTTTAAAACCCATCACTGTACTTGGTTTTGCAGATGATACTGTTACCATAGCTAAAAACAAAAACTCCGCTTTAGAACTCACAAGGATGGCTATTGATCGTTTCAAAGCTATTGGTTTAGATATAAATGTAAATAAATCTGTAGCTATTAATATTTCTCGCGGTAAATTGCATCCAAATCAACTAAACATTTCTGATGACACCACTGTCACATGCTTAACTGCAAATGAGCATGTACGCTACTTAGGTGTTAATTTTTCTGACTTTTGTATATTCGATTATCTCATCGTTTCAAATGGATATCATTTTACCTTTTAGGTATGTTTCCAAATTATATGTAATACGCTTTGTCAAATCTGGCAACCTTTTCATAAGGGAAGCTAAATTTATTATATATATGATTTTTTATGTATAAGGGGTGTGTGAAGCATGAAGGAGTCACGATGTGGTGTAGGCTGTAGCAAGTTGTTGCTGTTTGCAGGCACCGAAGAGCATGAAGACCGTGACGATAGCGGCCTGGTACCTGTCCGTGTCCCTAGGCAACCTGCTGGTCATCATCATCACGCAAGTCAGGGTCTTCAGGAGCCAGGTGAGTGCCGATCGTCCAAGTTTATCAGCCACAAAAGATACACATTCCTCTGAAATTTTTCTGTGATATTTTGTACTTCACCTTTAGCATTTCCTAATAATATTTAATATATAAGAGTTTTAATTAGCTGTGTTTATGCCAGTTTAGACTGTGAATATTTTATTTTATAGTGCCATAACTTGGGGTTGGGGTCAAATATTGCTTCACTCGAACAAAGAGATTCATTGTGTGTAGATATCGAATCAGCTAATGTGTCACAATGTGTTATTGTTTTCTAATGCCAGGCGTTTGACAATAAAGTCATTTGACCTCTTGCACTCCAATATTTTTCAAAGATATTATCATGGTTAGCCACTGACGCACAGATTTTGAGGTGTTCCGAATCCATTTCTTGGTTTGAGTTGCACAATGGGCAGTTAGGGGACTGATATATTCCAATTCTATGCAGGTGTTTGGCCAAACAATCATGGCCTGTTGCCAATCTAAATGCAGCTACAGACGATTTTCGTGGTTAATCGGGAATTAACTGTGGATTTTGATGCAGAGAGTTCCATTTTTTCCCTTGGGATTGTGTTATCAAATTTTGTTTGTTGAAGTCTAAGTATGTAGATTTAATAAATCTCTTCACGGAGTAATACGTAGATTTAGTAACAGGTCTGTAAGTAGCAGTGCTGCCCTTCTTTGCTAAAGCATCCGCATTCTCGTTTCCCAGGATTCCACAATGGGATGGTATCCATTGGAATACAGTTCTTTTATTGAGTGATATTAATTGAGAGAGCATTTTAGTTATTTCTGCTGTTTGAGATGAAGGTGTGTGTTTAGAGACTATTGATAGAATAGCTGCTTTGGAGTCTGACAATATAACTGCATTCTTAAATTTATTGATGTGGCATAGAAGATTCCTGAGACTTTCACTTATTGCAACGATTTCTCCATCAAAACTTGTTGTTCCATATCCAAGAGATCTATAAAGTGAGAAGAGACAGCACGTAACACCTGCACCGACACCTTGTTGTCTGGAGATCAAGGATCCGTCGGTGTATAAATGAAGCCAGTTTTGTGGAGGGAAATGTGTTTTAACACTACAACATGCTCATCACAATCATCGCTGTTTTGGATTTTTAAAACCTCACAACTAAACTCTCGTGTGGAAAACTTAATCGAAAATATCTTCATTCATCAGACTGGATTGTACTTGTCTGCAGGTGAGTTTGCTTTATTTTACTTGATAGTTATGTCTGCCTGCCATGTAATATTTGTTTCGCATTTAATGGCTTTTATTGTTTATAGAGAATTTTTCATTTTATAAGTTACCTTTTTCCTAATTTTGGGGATGCATTGTTCCACAGCAAATGTAGAGCAAATTAGGAACAGATGCATTATAGGACCCACCCCGAGTAATCCATAGTATCGATTATATATTAGATATTTTCGATTATTATATCAAGTATGCCATCTTAACAAAATAAATACATAGTAATAGCTATAGACATGTATAATTTAATAAAACCAACAACATTGAAATTAAAATTATATTATTCACCTTTGTTATACAATATATTAAATTTTATTCAAAATAAAGTTAAAGAAGCCAACCAAAGCTAAACTTTAAACACAGTAACATTACACTTTCAAACAATACAACATTGGTATTAATACAACGATAAAATTAAGTTCATATTAGTCATCTTTATAGTATATTATAAAATACTAATTCTACGCCATTTATACTGCATTTTTGGTCCAGGAAAAATACTAGTCTTTCACAAAAACACATTTTTACTAGTATTTTCCCTGGACCAAAGAATTAAAAACAAAATTGATATAAAATTACCATTTTACCATAGACCTCACTGGAGATGTTTCGTTTCATCTTCTCTGTTATCCGAGTGATTTCACAAAGTGCTACGATACGGCGTTCCTGTGTTTATCATTCAATACCTTGTAATTTCCAATGACATCTCCACAGGAGTTCATCTCGTTTACTTGCATCTTTTGCAAAACATTTCACTCCTAAGTAAACCACATTTACATAAAAAAACCATAAACATAGCCTACATGTCCTTATTCATGGATCAAGCAACTAAAAAGTTTACACGTTATTTGTAATTCCATAATTTCCATTTCGAGGCCTACATTTTAAATCAAGAGGGAGAATTTAATCCACTTCTTTTTTATATTTAACTATAGCATTCGAAATTGCCGCCATGATTATGATCAAACTAATTTACAACAATATTGATTGGTTGGCAACATAATGGAAACAATATGTATCGATCATTTAATTGATCGAAACGCTACTTCCGTTGACCTTTTTTTTGTGGCTTTGCATATTTTTATATTTAGGGTGGGTCCTATAATGCATCTGTTCCGTAAACTATGCCCACTGTTACTTATTTTTATCAAATATGTACGAGTTTGTATGTCTATTGAACAGAGTGATACAAAATGTAATTTATTTCAGATGGGTGAAAATGCCACGAAATATAAAAGAATTGCAGAAGAAGGCAGATATCGAAGCTGCGACTTAGGAGTTTTGGAAGAATGTCTTGCAGCCATTAGAAACAAAATGTCTCAGCAGAATACAACAAAGGTCTTTAATGTTCCCAAAAGAACTTCAATTAAGAAATTGAAAGTAGAATTCCTTCAAACACTTACTGATGAAGAGGAAGCTGATTTTATACAATATATCTTACAAACGAATGACTTTGCATTTCCAGTAACTCCTCAGGATTATGAACGATAGTGAAATCCTACCTCGCCAGATAGGGAAGGAATGTAATCAGATTTGAAGATAACTGTCCAGGTCATTCACTTGAAAAACATCCTGGATTTAGTTTGTACTGTGTGTATCATATTAAAAGAATTAGGGTGGCAGTTAATGAGAAAATTCGAAGGCAAGATATGCAGTATTTGAGTATTGAAATGAAAGATGTGCCTGCAAGCAACGTTTGGAACTTCGACTGGAGTAATCTGACAACCAGAAAAGAAAATATTAGTAGAAGGGGTTCAAAATACGTTGAAAGTCAATGTTCGAATTGAAAAAAGAGGATGGCAGGGAATTTTCCCCCTTCTGCATTTTTTCCCCAAGTTATGCATTTTTTGTGTTCATTTCGAACAGGGAGGAAAAAGAAGTCCTTTCTCTGAACATATGATTCACTATTATTAGTACCACATCGGCCTGAATAGTGACATTTTTCCTGAAATTACATCTCCGAAAACTTGCTTTTATTTCTCTGCCACTATCATAACATTTTCTTCTCTAGACTGAATTTTTTATAATGAGCTTATTCTGAATGTCGTTTATAAATGTCACCTGGATTTCAACATTAAATAAAAGTGGTTAACCTTTAATACAAGTATAAAAATAATACCTGTATTAAAACATTTTAGACTGTGTCTTTGTTTTATATACATAAGAACTATACCAGAATTGAATAATTTCGAGGGAAAAAATTGTTCCGGGGCCAGGCATCGAACCTGGGACCTTTGGTTAAACGTACCAATGCTCCACCAACTGAGCTACCCGGGAACTCTGCCAGACACCGATCCAATTTTTCCCTCTATATTCCACAGACCTCAAAGTGGGCTGACAACCGTCAAGCAACCAACATTGAGTGCACACTAACTCCGTGTGACTTAAATTGTGGTTTTCTGTTAACGAACAGTGACGTGTATTATGAAAATCAAGCTTTCAGGTATAACTCCCTGTAAAGTTGATTTGAATAATTTCGAGGGAAAAATTGTTCCAGGGCCAGGCATCGAACCCGGGACCTTTGGTTAAACGTACCAATGCTGCACCAACTGAACTACCTGGGAACTCTGCCAGACACCGATCCAATTTTTCCCTCTATATTCCACAGAGTTCATTGTTTCATTGCTTTCATTATTTTTTTTTAAGTTCAAATATTTTTAAATGCTCAATAATGAATACTTCATCTGTAGGCATAAGTGTTAATTTTGAAGGCTGAAAACCCATCATATGAGTACTTCGCTCCACTTTTTAAAAAATGCACGGCAGCAGATCATTTTTTTATCTACATATTAGCCAGAACCTCAACCAGAGGCACTATATTAGTTAATAATAACAATAATAATAATAATAATAATAATAATAATAATAATAATAATAATAATAATAATAATAATAGTCTGATTGATGTAATATCGTTACCTCAGAACAACAGTGGGGTATCTTGCAAAAATCATATTTTAAATAATGAGGATTAAAATTGCTATTGAACATCGAGTGCAATGTGTAAACAAAGTTTCTTGTTGTTTTAGCTTCATATTAAATCAAAACTTTGTTTACACATTGGACTCGATGTTCAATAGCAATTTTTATCCTCATTATTTAAAATATGATTTTTGCAAGATATCCCACTGTTGTTCTGAGGTAACGACATGTTACTAATCAGCGATGTATGCATTGGAGGGGAAAGGGACTGGCCACCGTACTCCATTATCTCCTGGCTCAGTTGCGTCATGAGCGATGCCTTATTGGTGTCACTTATGAGGTTCAAACCGTCTTCGGACAACGGACTAAACAATAATAATACTAATTATCAGGGAAAGGATTTATATGTAAATACATATTTACTTATAAAGCTAATATAATTTATATTTTGCATTATCTTTATGTTTCACAATGTGTAGGGTTGAAAAATCCTACTTTTATTTTCCATATTTTTCCATATTTTAGAGTTTAGTACATATTTTCGTTAATTTCCATATATTTTCCATATTTCATATAAAACAGTCCATATTATATTAGGTTTAACAATAAAACAAAACAAAATTCCATTAACTTTTAAAAATACATTTCAACAATAGAGATTTAAACACATGTTCAGTAATCCCTTTAACATCAGAGTTATTTGAAAATTAGCAGTCCTATCAACAATGGGAAAGTAAGTTACAAAACTGTATTAATTTAATTTAAAATTTTTAACAGACTTCAGTTGTGCAGCTCAACAGTTAAATGCCAGTCAGAGTACACATAGGTTCAGTTTTGTAAATCATACTATAAAGACGGTAAATATGCCAAAAGTACGTCATTCAGTCAATTTAAAATCAAAACTAACAAGTTACATTTCAGAATTTAAAGAAGATGGTTTATCAACTGACAATAAAATATTATTTTGTAATTTGTGTCAGTGTGCAGTATCATCTACACAAAAGTTCCTGGTGCAACAACACATTACAACTAGTAAACATCAGGCCAACAAACAACTAAATTCCAAGCAGAGACAATTGTTTTTAACACAACCAACAACATCGAATGTAAGATCTGAGTTTAACATCGACCTGTGCCGTTCTCTCATCTCTGCTGATATTCCTCTCTACAAACTAAAGAATAAGGTCTTCAGGGAATTCCTTGAAAAATATACTCAACATACAATCCCGGATGAGTCAACACTTAGGAAGACGTATGCTCCATCCATCTACGATGAGACAATACAGAAGATAAGAGATGAAATTAAAGATAGTTCAATTTGGGTTTCCATTGATGAGACTCCCGACAAAGAAGGTAGACTTGTTGGTAATGTAGTTATCGGTTTGTTAAGTGAACAATATTCTGAACGAATTCTTTTACATTGTGATGTTCTAGAAAAGTGCAATAACAAAACTATAGTTAAACTGTTCAACGAAGCTATGGGTATCCTGTGGCCAAAGGGTATTATGTACGATAATGTGTTATTCTTTATTAGCGATGCTGCCCCTTATATGGTCAAAGCTGGACAAGCATTATCTGTTGTATATCCTAAATTGACTCATTTTACTTGTGTGGCGCATGCATTTCATCGTGTGGCAGAAGTGGTCAGAGACAATTTCCCTAAAGTAGATTTGTTGATTTCATCAGTGAAAAAAGTATTTCTCAAAGCTCCCAGTAGAGTTAACGTGTTGAAAGAAATGTACCCTGAAATTCCATTGCCACCAAAGCCAATTTTAACTAGATGGGGTACATGGCTAGAAGCAGTTGAATATTATGCCGAACATATAGACTCTATTAACAATGTTCTCCTTGCATTGGACTCTGAAGATGCAGTCTCAATTGATACTGCGAAAACAGTTACCTGTGACATAAGTGTGAAGAATGACTTAGCTCACATTCAGCATACATTTTCATGCATCATAAAAACGCTCAAAAGTCTCCAAAATAGGCACCTTTCACTATCTGAAAGTTTTGAAATTATAAATAGTACTGTGGAACAACTGAATCGTGGTAGAGGTAAAGTTGCAGATGCAGTAAGAGCTAAGGTGGACACTGTACTTTCAAAAAACCCTGGATATGAAGAACTACAAAAGGTTGTTGCTGTGATGAGTGGTGAATCAACAGTGAAGATTAACTTGGACTTATCCCCAGCAGACATTGTGAAATTGAATTATGTACCAGTTACTTCTTGTGACGTCGAACGCTCTTTTAGTCAGTATAAATCTATCCTCAGAGACAATAGAAGAAGATTCACTTTTCAGCACTTGAAAGAAATGTTTGTAACCTATTGTTATGGTAACAGACAATAAAAATTGTGTTTTGTTGAAACTACATTGGAAGATAAGGTACGTCCATTATATTTTTTGTTTAGTTTGATTAAAATGTACCAATATTTAACGTACATAGTCATTTTTTTATAATTTTAAGTCCATATTTAATTCCATATTTTGGTAAAAATCCATATTTAATTCCATATTTTGGTAAAAATAACTACATATATATTTACATATTTCATATATTTTTAGTCCATATAAATCCGTTCCCTGCTAATTATTATTATTATTATTATTATTATTATTATTATTATAAAAATAATAATGTCATAAAGTGCAAATTATTGAGACAACCTAAATGAGAAAAAATATATATATACATACAGAGTGATTCCCGAGGAAAGATAAAAAATTTAGGATGTGAATTCTGAAGTCATTCTGAGTCAAAAAGTTCATATGAATATAGGTCCGTTTTCGAACTATTACGGAGATATGGCTCTTTGATTTCACAAAAACTTCTAAGATTCCATTTTACTAATTCGCATTTAGAGACAGATAACGGACAAATTTAAAGTTTATATTCACGTATGCATACATACCTAATATTCTAGAAGTCGTGGTCGATGTTTTCGCACTTTTTCAAAGGCATCTCCTTCTGCTTCAATGCACTGTTGCGCTCGGGCGTGAATCGCGCTCATCGCTCGGGAGAGTTGCACGTGGCTGTTCTTTATGCCGCATCCAAAATAGGTCGATTAGCGCCTCTCTCGTTTCCCCCTTCCTTTGCTATACCAAGTCTTTCATCCAACCCCATAGACAGTAAGTACTCTTCGATATGGTACCCTTCTGTTTGGAAAGCGTCGTTCATGTTCAGCAATGGCACGCAAGGAACTCCATCGCACAAACCATAAACATACACAATATCGGCGTATTCTGCAGTCGAAAATTTATAAGGCATCTTGAAAAACACAACTTAACACTTCCGATAACTGTACCTGTATAACTACTGTACTGTAGGTAGCTGACTGTGAATTGATGATAGTGTAGGCTATTTGTGTTATCTGCGGGTTCTGTGTCATTACATCAGACAAGGGCAGGTGATTGGACATTTGTAATGCCCCACCACCCGGTTTCTTCCTCTTATCTACACCGCTGACAATGCAGATTCCAATGTTAAGTCATTCATTGCGACCTTGACCTTGTCTCACGTCGGCAGCATATGGTAACGTCTGATTCACATTGGGGCGAGACGTTTTCCCAAAAAAATGCATCTAGCTCTGCCATCGTTCGAAAACGGACCTATGTTCATATGAACTTTTTCACTCAAAATGGCCTAAGATATCGTATCCTAAATTTTTTACCTTTCCTCGTGAATCATCCTGTATATATATAAAAGCGAAGTAACCCCGACAAGACAGTATCGTTTAAATTTTTATGTTAGCCTAACATGGTAAATGTTTCTCCTTAGGCCTATGAATTCTTCCTGTTCGCCGGTCTCATTTTCGTGGACATGACGCTTTTCGCGATGATGTGCACCGGGTACAATTATGTGAACCTGGAGGCAGACGGCTCCAGCAGCGTCATGCAATGCGAAGAGAGCCAGCCGCTGCTGGAAGCTGCGGGGAAGTGACGCAAGGCATATACATTAAAGTAAATTCTATTCGTGGTCCAACATTGATTTAATGTACATATACGTTATTTTAATGTTTGCACCTTGTTGTTACATTATTTTATCTCAACTTGAAATGTGATTTATTATGTAAGAATGTGTACAAACTTACGTTTATTTAACTTATAATCGGCAAGGAAAGTAACAACTTCAGCTACATTCTAGTTCTAGTGTGCTAAGTGAACGTTTATCCTATTTATGCATATTGTGTATAGATGACCGGCGTTTTTATTTTGTTTTTATTTTTATTCCCTTTTTCGTACATACTTTTGTACTGATTCGTACTGTAGAAATATTATGGCATATAGTCACTTTTTATTAATAAAAATGTATTTATTATATATATAAATTTTTTGCTTCAATTAAAAATAATTATACAGAGTGTTTCATTCAAAAAGGCGTATGACTCGGTTAAGACAGAAGTATTATATGATATTCTTATTGAATTTGGTATTCCCAAGAAACTAGTTCGATTAATTAAAATGTGTCTCAGTGAAACGTACAGCAGAGTTCGTATAGGTCAGTTTCTGTCAGATGCGTTTCCAATTCACTGTGGGCTAAAGCAAGGAGATGCACTATCATCTTTACTTTTTAACTTTGCTCTAGAGTATGCCATTAGGAAAGTCCAGGATAACAGAGAGGGTTTGGAATTGAACGGGTCACATCAGCTGCTTGTCTATGCGGATGACGTGAATATGTTAGGAGAAAATCCATAAACAATTAGGAAAAACACGGGAATTTTACTTGAAGCAAGTAAAGAGATAGGTTTGGAAGTAAATCCCGAAAAGACAAAGTATATGATTATGACTCGTGACCAGAATATTGTACGAAATGGAAATATAAAAATTGGAAATTTATCCTTTGAAGAGGTGGAGAAGTTCAAATATCTTGGAGCAGCAGTAACAAATATAAATGACACTCGGGAGGAAATTAAACACAGAATAAATATGGAAAATGCCTGTTATTATTCGGTTGAGAAGCTTTTATCATCCAGTCTGCTGTCAAAAAATCTGAAAGTTAGAATTTATAAAACAGTTATATTACCGGTTGTTCTGTATGGTTGTGAAACTTGGACTCTCACTCTGAGAGAGGAACATAGGTTAAGGGTGTTTGAGAATAAGGTGCTTAGGAAAATATTTGGGGCTAAGAGGGATGAAGTTACAGGAGAATGGAGAAAGTTACACAACGCAGAACTGCACGCATTGTATTCTTCACCTGACATAATTAGGAACATTAAATCCAGACGTTTGAGATGGGCAGGGCATGTAGCACGTATGGGCGAATCCAGAAATGTGTATAGAGTGTGAATTGGGAGGCCGGAGGGAAAAAGACCTTTGGGGAGGCCGAGATGTAGATGAGAAGATAATATTAAAATGGATTTGAGGGAGGTGGGATATGATGATAGAGAATGGATTAATCTTGCTCAGGATAGGGACCAATGGCGGGGTTATGTGAGGGCGGCAATGAACCTCCGGGTTCCTTAAAAGCCAGTAAGTACAGGGTGTTTCAAAAGTAACGCATAATTGCAATTAAAATTGAATGAGGGGATTTTGGACAATAAGCTTAGACACGTCAAACCTTGTATTTAGACCGAAATATTTTTATAGAAACAAAATATTTTTACGACTCTTGTCGTACGAGTTATCAGCTGTGCAGTCATTGAGAAATCTTTTCCCTGGACGCTTAATTCCTCAGTTGGCGTTACCAATTGGCCGGCTCGATCCCCAGACCTTAAAGCTGCTGATTTTTTTCTGTGGGGTACCTCAAAGAAAGGGTGTTTCAAGCTAGATCACGCTGTATCCAGGATCTCAAAAAAACAGGCTGCAGGCAGAAGTCGCAGGTTTATTGCAACGTGTCATGAAGAATTTTCGAGTAAGATTGCAACAAACCTTAAGATAGCTACGGAGGGGATCACTTGAAATGTGTAATTTAAAAAAATAATGACATGCCAATAAATTGCATTGTTCAAGCCATATCCTGTGTTATTTTATATTTGTAAACGTTATAGTCACTTTAGAACAGTATGCTGAAATTTCTCAGAGCCAACTGCCGGACCCTGTATGTATAATGACAATAGTAATATGCGTTACAAGAGCGGTATGTTGAAGTTTTCATGTTCGAGGAAAAATTTGAAAAAGCGAAACGTAGTGCGAAGATCGTTTATTACATACCTGATAGAGGAATTTCTAATTAGTTGCAATGAAATCTCCATCTTGGTTTCTGTTCAATGACGGCAAATTTGCAAAACAAAAATATCTATCTTCAACATTGTTGCTTTAAAATGTTTTCTGTGTTTACTATACTCCAGCAGGCCGTGATATACGTCTCTCTTTTTTTTTCCTCCCAGTCTATAAATGCGAACTTAAAACAAACGGTAAGGTTATGTAATGATTTAGAGTTTACTTAATTTTTGCAAATATTTAGAAACAATAATTAACAGTGCAATTTAGGTGAAATTGCAGTGGTAAGTTTCTATTTTATAATTATTACTATATTGAACGCCTGTAAAAATAATATGTTAAAAGCCTAAAGCAGTAAAATCAATATGTCACTTAAGCGGTAAGAAGAGGGAAATTGTTGTGTGTTACGTTGGGAATACTGAATGTGGAATTTTAGACTTTCCGCGGATTGGTTTTGTGCGGAAACCAAGCAAATACGCACGATCTCGCACAAAAAAATTGGCTTATCTTGTATCTTCTTACAGATCAGATGTTTATCGGCTTTTCTATCAACATTATTTGTGACACAGACCCCCACAAGAAGTTGATGACCACTCATTTCACCCCCAAACAGAATATAGATATAACGTATTTGTCTCAGAGCACCCTGTTAGCCAAGGATATTTCTTATACCATGAAAATTGAAAATGTCTATTTTTTGTTCCTCCATCCGCTATGTTAATATATAAATCTGGTGTCGATCTACATTTGTAAGCACAGGTATTTTGTTTCATACGTCCAACTCGAAAACGATTTCTCTTTTCTCCAAATAATGACCTCAGTGTTCTCTCAGTATGAACCATTTTACGCAAAATTAATATGTAACACACATGCATGCACTTTTGATTAAACTAAACTCAACAACGCAGCACTTTCACAGAACACCAATATAGCTCGATGTAATATTGTGACGGAAGGCTAGCCGCGTTTAGTACGGAGATGTAGCGAATCGATACCACCTCCCGGGTTCTCCTTCAAGCTTGCGAGTCAACACCTTTTGAGGCTTTTGCCTTAAGCCTCACTGTTCTCTCCATACTGGAATGGCTGCCAACAGTGAACTTGATATATGGAAGGATCGGAGTGCAGTAAAGTGTTACAATATACAGGGTGTATCACGAGGTTTTCCCCCGGTTTATTGAGGTGATTCCTGGTGTTATTTGGAACAAAAAAATGTAAATACAGTAATGGGGTGACATTCATAATTAAGGAGTTACGGCAATTTGAAAAAAAGTAGAAAACAATTTTTATTTGAGGATGTCACTGAAAAAAATGGAAATCATAGTTAGAATACAAACAAGTGTTTAATTTTGTACCAGTCTCTTGCATGTAGAGTGGATTTAAAGCAAATGTTCAAAATTTCCTCCCTGCATCTGAAGACGACAAAGATTCACACAGGTGTGAACCGCGCGTGTAGCATTTCGTAACCTCACATGCAATCAGCGACTGCAGTATCAACAACGTGCTTGTTGTTATGGGAACGTATCACTCGCTTCGCTTATATAGGCTACTCCTTACTGTTTGATCGTTACAGTCAGTCCTACGCAAACAGTTCGATTCCCGGTCGGAGCAAGTTACCTGGTTGAGGTTTTTCCGGGGTTTTCCCTCAACCCAATACGAGCAAATGCTGGGTAACTTTCGGTGTTGGACCCCGGACTCATTTCACCGGTATTATCATGTTCATCTCATTTAGACGCTAAATAATCTGAGATGTTGATAAAGCGTCGTATAGTAACCTCCTGTTCCAAATAACATCAGGAATCACCTCCATAAACCTGGGGAAAACCTCGTGGTACACCCTGTATCGTTACTACGAATTTATAGGCCTACTGTTACTAAGAATAATAACTCCAATTTTTTGGGAAGGCTAAACCTCAAAAGCCGTCTCGCGCCGTGGCGTCGTGATCTAAGGCATCCTGCCTAGATCTTGCGTTACGGAATGCGCGTTGGTTCGAGTCCTCATGGGGAAGAAATTTCGGCCAGTGTCTGGGACCGGTGCCCACCCAGCATCGTGATGCGCTTGAGGAGCTACGCTAGGTAGCGAAATCCAGCTATAGACCACACCTGTGGAGTAACGGCTAGCGCGTCTGGCCGCGAAACCAGGTGGCCCGGGTTCGCTTCTCGGTCGGGGCAAGTTACCTGGTTGAGGGTTTTTCCGGGGTTTTCCCTCAACCCAATAAGAGCAAATGCTGGGTAACTTTCGGTGCTGGACCCCGGACTCATTTAACTGGCATTATCACCTTCATTTCATTCAGACGCTAAATAACCTAGATGTTAATAAAGCGTCGTAAAATAACCTTACTTACTTACTTACTTACTTACTTACTTACTTACTTACTTACTTACTTACTTACTTACTTACTTACTTACTTACTTACTTACTTACTTACTTACTGGCTTTTAAGGAACCCGCAGGTTCATTGCCGCCCTCACATAAGCCCGCGATTGGTCCCTATCCTGTGCAAGATTAATCCAGTCTCTATCATCATATCCCACCTCCCTCAAATCCATTTTAATATTATCCTACCATCTACGTCTCGGCCTCCCTAAAGATCTTTTTCCCTCCGGCCTCCCAACTAACACTCTATATGCATTTCTGGATTCGCCCATACGTGCTACATGCCCTGCCCATCTCAAACGTCTGGATTTAATATTCCTAATTATGTCAGGTGAAGAATACAATGCGTGCAGTTCTGTGTTGTGTAACTTTCTCCATTCTCCTGTAACTTCATCCCGCTTAGCCCCAAATATTTTCCTAAGCACCTTATTCTCAAAGACCCTTAATCTCTGTTCCTCTCTCAAAGTGAGAGTCCAAGTTTCACAACCATACAGAACAACCGGTAATATAACTGTTTTATAAATTCTAACTTTCAGATTTTTTGACAGCAGACTGGATGATAAAAGCTTCTCAACCGAATAATAACACGCATTTCCCATATTTATTCTGCGTTTAATTTCCTCCCGAGTATCATTTATATTTGTTACTGTTGCTCCCAGATATTTGAATTTTTCCACCTCTTCAAAAGATAAATTTTCAATTTTTATATTTCCATTTCGTACAATATTCTGGTCACGAGACATAATCATATACTTTTTCTTTTCGGGATTTACTTCCAAACCTATCTCTTTACTTGCTTCCAGTAAAATTTCCGTGTTTTCCCTAATCGTTTGTGGATTTTCTCCTAACATATTCACGTCATCCGCATAGACAAGCAGCTGATGTAACCCGTTCAATTCCAAACCCTCTCTGTTATCCTGGACTTTCCTAATGGCATACTCTAGAGCAAAGTTAAAAAGTAAAGGTGATAGTGCATCTCCTTTCTTTAGCCCACAGTGAATTGGAAACGCATCTGACAGAAACTGACCTATACGGACTCTGCTGTACTAGTAAAATAACCTACTAAAAAAAAAAAAAAAGAAAGCCAACTATAACGGCTGGGGGATCATCATGCTAACCATACTATACCTCCATTCTGGTTGCATGATCGTCCATCTCTGCTTCGGCATGTGAACGTGAGGCCAGTCGATCTGGGCCCTTCAAGGGCTGTGGCGCCACGGATTTGTTTTTATTAAGCCTAAAATAGTCGCTTAAGGGCTTCGCCACTGATAAAAGGTAAAGATTGTTTTTAAGTTTTAAGCGGGCTCTCCAAAAATAACATTTTTAGATCCGCCATGTTTATCTTCATCTCGATTAATAGAGATAGAGCAGGGTTGAACGAACTGCTTAAAGACGGGTTGAGATGAACAGAATCACATTGTTCCCTGCGTTAATAAACTATTTTTCCTTAGTTGTCCTGTAATGATCATGCTATCAACTTTGCACAATCCTGCGTGTTCGTCTACATTATTCCATTGTCACATGCTAACGGGATTCAAAAACAAATTATCTGATAAAAATCAGATAAACGTGCTGGCACGGGTTTCCCTCTAATCACAATTAATCATGTGAATATGTCCGATGAAATTCTTAGTCCGCTCTGAGCTGTTGACACGCTTTCTGTCAAGATAACGATTGATAGATATCAGATAAAATATTTCGTCATCTTTTAAAGGATTATGCTTTGTCCTGGATGAAGCCAGGAAGTTTATAAAGGAGGAAAGACGCATAATAAATTTTCTCATTTCGATTGTTGCCTCGGTTCTGTAAACTTCTGGAATAAAATGGACAGCAGTGAAAAGAAAATGGAGGATCAGCCTCCGTCCACTGAGAGCCCAGCGCGTGAGTAGCCATAGAAACCTTTCAACGCATTGAAGTCACTAGCTTGCTTTTGTTTTCTGCGGAAATTGTTTTGTTTAAAAAAAATGAACATTGGTTTTAGTTATTACCACAGGCTAGTATATACAGTCACGAAGCTTGAGTTGTGAGGGTGCTAGGAACAATAGACTGTGCAGGTACTATTTCGCATTGTTTGTAATGAGGCGATATTAGCGATCCTAGTGGTTAGCAACTATCTATGGATGCATATTTACTACGTATGGGCTATTCCATATGAAATCGATCAGTAAAAAACCTTCCATTTTTTTAATACTCTAATTTTTTTCCCCTATTTATACAAGGTGCTGAGGACAGTCCATGTTCAAAAATATACTATCGAAAGTCAAACGGTTTTCGTACTATTGAGCGACAAATTTAGCGTATTTTATAAAAACAAGCCTCTTTCAGCGCTCAGAACTCTGGAACCATTTACTGCAGAACATTGAACGAGAGCTTATTTTGAAGCTGACATTTGGTAGGTTATGATAAGAAGTAATCCTTATTTTTATTGTACACAGAGAGACAGGTAATCTGATTTTACTTACTTTTAGGCTTCTTGCCAATATGTAAAAATGTAAAAAATATTGAGAAAAAACCTTGCATTATTAAGAGGGATTCGGCATTGTTTGCTTAGTGGCTCGGCAATAAGTTTCGAGGGTATTAAATAGATTATTTTCACACGCCTAGACTTGAACGGCGCAGTACCGCACGCACTGGCCGAGAGCTGAAGATAAACGAGCTTTGGGAGTCATTTTACTCCTGTGTTTATGAAAACTTGTGATAAAGCTAGCACAGCCCAGCTATGCGCTACTAGACGAAACATCACGTGTTTGTCTCCTGGCCTTGCTTGTCTCGGCTAACTCCCGCCTCACAGTCAGCTGGTTAGTTCACGCGCGTACTATTTATTTCCTTTATTTGTACTTTCAAAGCGGAATCTAACCATACATTTTTAAAATATTTTTTCGTGGGCAAAGGCGTCTTAATGAAGAAGAATCTAAATTTCTCCATTTCCATAAAAAGTAAGAAAATCTCTTTATATGTCAATATAAACTTCTCAGCATCAAAATAAACCATGATTTTGATCATTGGGTGAAAGGGTTTCGGAGCCACAACAGTTTAAAGTTGATAATTTTATGAAAATACGATAAATTTAAATATTTTTAATTTAAACACTATGAAGTTCTGATGCCTCAAACTTTGCACAAAGCATTGTATCACAGTTGTCTACGGACAGAAAAAGTTTCATTGTATTTAAAAATTGCAAGGACAGTTTTTGGGCTCGTGTTCGGTGCCCGTGGCACGATCCCACGTGAAACTTTAAATCAACTTAAACAATACAAAATTTCTGATGCAACGATTGATGCCATGGGATCTTACGTGTTAAAATCATCCTTAGCTATAATTAGTAATCATTTGTACCCAACAAAATTTTTATTGTAAATGATTTCCTACGTTTTCTTATCTTAATGTTTTTTTCTTTTTCTTTCCAAGTGTCACAAAATTGTTTTGTTTACTTATTATTCTTTATGAATTGATTAGTGGGCCGATCTATCGAACCCTTATTTAGGGCGGCTTTTGTTTCTACAAATTTCATTTTCCGTCGATTTGAGATGGAATAGCCCGTATTGAGCTCCGTGGCTGTATATACTAGACTGTTATTACGTGCAGGGATCTTAAATTCGCAAACATTTTCGTGTGCCTGAAACAATTGACTGCTTTTTTATACAATAGGCTACAGTGTAGGTTCTGGTCGCATATCTTTCCAACTGGAAATTATTAAATACTCATATTATGCAGAGTGTTGGGAAAGTAAGTGCAAATATCTTGACAAGCGTTATATAAAATCAATACAAAGTGAAAGTTCTTCAATTTTTAGAGTCGATTTCTGAAACGAAATCTAGACCACGACCATGCCTTTAAACCGCGTTTGGATTTATAAAACTACCAGTAGGTCTTTTTCATTTTTCTGAGCCATGGTCCGAAGCAGAGACCACGATTGGGGTAGGTTTAAAATCAAGGCTTCACGTATACAAGATGGAGTTAGGAGATCAACTGGATGATTAGCAAAGTACTAATCGAATAATTTCAAGGAAAAATTGTTCCGGGGCCGGGTATCGATCGCGAACGCTCTACCGACTGAGCTACCCCAGGAACTATACACGATACCGTCACAATTTTTCCTTTTGTATCCACACGACTCAAAAAATGAGCTGACAAGACGCCAGAACTCAGCTCATTTGAGTTGTGTGGATATAAAGGAAAAATTGTGACTGTGTCGTGCATAGTTCCTGGGTTAGCTCAGTCGGTAGAGCGTTCGCGCGCTAAGCGAAGGATCCCGGGATCGATACCTGGCCCCGGAACAATTTTTCCTTGAAATTATTCAAACCTGCTTTACAGGGAGCTACTACCTGAACGCCAGATTTGCATAAAGGACTAATCCTTTGCAACTGCAGTATTTAACGACGATAATTTCAGGCGAATATTTCGATTTTCGAAGGAAAGAACGCAAAATTTAGCAAGAATTCTAAACAATAATCTGCAACGAAATGAAGATGCGGCAAGTAGGGGTTTTTTTTACACTTTCTTGTTGCTTTGAGGGAAGTAAGATATAATATTTTATATTAATTGTACTTTTATGCTTATAAGATGATATAGCCTAACTTAATTCTTAGTCTTTAGAGTAGTTTTTAACATTTTATTTAATACTCGAAAATTATGTGCGCCTACAAGAATATGAAGCAAACGTGATTTTCTTTTCTTATTTTAGGTTTTATGCTACTGGGGCTTTCCACGTACTACTAGCCTATTATATGTGAAAATGAACCATACTGCATTTTAATTTCAATTGAAATTTTAATCCAGTTAATATTTAGGTTATTGATTCCTTAGAACCGGGTTTTCAGGTAGTTAATGTTGTAATGTTGATCTTTAACAATGTCTAACAAAACCCCACACGAAGAACATCATGGAATCGTATTTAGGTACATAACGCACACCATACTCACGTCGAAATTCCTTTTGAATTCTTTTAACACTCTCAAATTTAGCATACCAAAGAACACACTGTGCCCGCTGTTGATTTGTAGTAGCCATTTTAATCATCTACGATTTTCATTTGTCCTTTCAAGTTATGCATTGTTGATTGTCATATATAGAAGCTCCCATCTTTTAATCATAATATAACCAGCAAGAAATTTTTCCTACTATCATAATAGCTTCATAATAATAAATTAATAGTATCCATACCCAAACGGATCGGACTGTAAATCCAATTTGCTCTAAGATTTAAGTGTGTCTAATGGAATAACATAAGCTATGAATAACAGTCTAATAATAATAATAATAATAATAATAATAATAATAATAATAATAATAATTACTTATGGCTTTTAAGGAACCCGGAGGTTCATTGCCGCCCTCACATAAGCCCTCCATTGGCCCCTATCCTGAGCAAGATTAATCCAGTCTCTATCATCATATCCCACCTCCCTCAAATCCATTTTAATATTATCCTCCCATCTACGTCTCGGCCTCCCCAAAACTCTTATTCCCTCCGGCCTTCCAACTAACACTCTATATGCATTTCTGGATTCGCCCATACGTGCTACATGCCCTGCCCATCTCAAACGTCTGGATTTAATGTTCCTAATTATGTCAGGTGAAGAATACAATGCGTGCAGTTCTGTGTTGTGTAACTTTCTCCATTCTCCTGTAACTTCATCCCTCTTAGCCCCAAATATTTTCCTAAGCACTTTATTCTCGAATACCCTTAACCTATATTCCTCTCTCAAAGTGAGAGTCCAAGTTTCACAACCATACAGAACAACCGGTAATATAACTGTTTTATAAATTCTAACTTTCAGATTTTTTGACAGCAGACTGGATGATAAAAGCTTCTGAACCGAATAATAACAGGCATTTCCCATATTTATTCTGTGTTTAATACAGACGTCACAACCTAAAGTGTACGATACATACTTCAGCGTGAGTTACGTTACTTCAGAACGAGCCTCACTTGTAGTCCTTGTCTTCATAAACTGGGAGATGACACGCCCGATATACTTAATTAAATTGGTAAAACATACCGCACTCGAAATGATATTACAAGACCAATTGACCCCAATTCACGCCTTATCGCGCAGCTCGAAGGAAGACTTCAAGAACCTTGTTTGTGTTAACTTTATGACATTCACTTCTTGAATCTCGAATATCTTCAGTTTATCACAATTTCACGACATTGTCTTGGAACCTTGTTGTTCCTCAGATAACAATGCAATAAATCCAAAACTGATAAAGATTTCCCACTCATCCTTCACGCGTGTACAAGTTTAAAGGCAGCGTTTTGTTGCCTGAAGCCAGTCACCCACAACAATAATTTTTCCAAGTACATTGTTGTGCATTTGTTCGTAGTCTCTGATCTAGACCTTCGCAATGTTACCCAAGGCCAATTCATTGTTCGCGTTGTTTCTCTTTCTTGCCTCAAGCACCTTCAGTTGTTTTTCACTTTCCACTGATATGTAGGAATCGGAATTAAATGGAATGTGGACCGCATACATTTCCCTTTTTCTTATACGAAATGTATAAAGCGAAATGTGATGTTATGATATTTTTAAAAATCGACTTCAAGATTTTAATGAAAGTCAAGAATGCCAGCTACGCAATACTTAATCGATTTAACTTCTAGTTGAAATATCGAAATCACATCTCCAAATCTGACCACATATTTTATGAATGTGAGAGGTTAGGAGCCAAGGGGGAATGAAAAGCAGTTTATTCGCAGTTATTAATTTGACTATAACTCCACTTGTAGACGTGCATCTACGCGGTTTAACTTTTCTTTCAACTTTACGCATTCAAGCAATTGATATTTAATATTAATTATATATACGTAGTGAAGGTGACGTTCAAAATGCGCACCATGATGCAGACACAAAATCTTCATGCTCTTAATTGAACGCGCGTTTTAAACTTGAATCTTTCAATATTCTTCCCAGATTGCAAGCATAGGCGCATATAAAATTGAACCGTGTAGATGCAGCTTCAAAGACACAAATGATGAGAAAAACGATTTTAAGTTTAAAAAATCACATTACAGTACTTAGGTAATAGCTAAAGTATTATTTATGTGTTCATTTATTTGTTTACTTGCGTATTTATTAAATTTATTGATGTATTTATTTCCTTATTTATCTAATTCATTCATTTATTTACTTATTTATTTAGTTATTAATTTATTTATTTTACTTATTTTCCTATTTATTTATTTATTTATTCACTTATTAATTCATTTATTTATTTACATATTTTTTTACTTAATTACTTGCGTATTCATTCATTTATTTGGTTATTTTTTGTTCACTTATTTAGTTGTTTATTTACTTATCTATTCGGTTATTAATTAATTTATTCATTTATTTATGTATTTAATTATTTATTTATTCATTTGTTGTTATTCGTTTATTTATTTATTTACTTAATTAATTATTTGTTTATTTAGTTATTTATTTCTTCATTTATTTATGTATTTTATTTCTTTACTTATATACTTACTCACTTATTTATTTATTCATTTATTTGTTTACTTATTTATTTTTTTACTTATTTACTTGCTTAGTCATTCATTTATTTAGTTATTTATTTATTTTACTTATTCTCCTATTTATTTAGTTATTTATTTTCTTATTTACTTATTTATTCACTTATTAATTAATATATTTACTTATTATTTATTCCTTTATTTATTTACTTATTTTCCTATTTATTTACTTTTTTATTTATTTATTCACTTATTAATTCATTTATTTACTTATTTATTCACTTATTAAATCATTTATTTACTTAGTTATTTATCTATTTATTTACTTATTTTTTTACTTGTTTACTTGCTTATTAATTCATTTATTTACTTATTTATTCACTTATTAATTCATTTATTTACTTAGTTATTTATCTATTTATTTACTTATTTTTTTACTTGTTTACTTGCTTATTCATTCATTTATTTACTTATTTATTCACTTATTAATTCATTTATTTACTTAGTTATTTATCTATTTATTTACTTATTTATTCACTTATTAAAATCTTTTATTTACTTATTTATTCACTTATTAATTCATTTATTTACTTAGTTATTTATCTATTTATTTACTTATTTTTTTACTTGTTTACTTGCTTATTAATTCATTTATTTACTTATTTATTCACTTATTAATTCATTTATTTACTTAGTTATTTATCTATTTATTTACTTATTTTTTTACTTGTTTACTTGCTTATTCATTCATTTATTTACTTATTTATTCACTTATTAATTCATTTATTTACTTAGTTATTTATCTATTTATTTACTTATTTTTTTACTTGTTTACTTGCTTATTCATTCATTTATTTACTTATTTATTCACTTATTAATTCATTCATTTACTTAGTTATTTATCTATTTATTTACTTATTTTTTTACTTGTTTACTTGCTTATTAATTCATTTATTTACTTATTTATTCACTTATTAATTCATTTATTTACTTAGTTATTTATCTATTTATTTACTTATTTTTTTACTTGTTTACTTGCTTATTCATTCATTTATTTACTTATTTATTCACTTATTAATTCATTTATTTACTTAGTTATTTATCTATTTATTTACTTATTTATTCACTTATTAATTAATTTATTTACTTATTTATTCACTTATTAAATCATTTATTTACTTAGTTATTTATCTATTTATTTACTTATTTTTTTACTTGTTTACTTGCTTATTAATTCATTTATTTACTTATTTATTCACTTATTAATTCATTTATTTACTTAGTTATTTATCTATTTATTTACTTATTTTTTTACTTGTTTACTTGCTTATTCATTCATTTATTTACTTATTTATTCACTTATTAATTAATTTATTTACTTAGTTATTTATCTATTTATTTACTTATTTATTCACTTATTAATTCATTTATTTACTTATTTATTCACTTATTAATTCATTTATTTACTTAGTTATCTATTTATTTACTTATTTTTTTACTTGTTTACTTGCTTATTCATTCATTTATTTATTTATTTATTCACTTATTAATTCATTTATTTACTTAGTTATTTATCTATTTATTTATTTATTTATTTATTCACTTATTTAGTTATTTATTTACTTATCTATTCGGTTATTAATTAATTTATTTATTTATTTATTTATTTAATTATTTATTTATTCATTTCTTCTTATTCGTTTATTTTTTATCTATTTATTCATTCATATTTTTACTGACTTATTTATTTAGTTATTTATTTCTTCACTTATTTATGTATTTATCTATTTACTTATATATTTACTCATTTATTTATTTACTTATTTATTTTTTACTTGTTTACTTGCTTATTCATTCATTTATTTAGTTATTTATTTACTTATCTATTCAGTTATTAATGAATTTAATTATTTATTTATTCATTTGTTGTTATTCGTTTAGTCATTTATTTAGCCATTTACTTGTTTATTTATTTATTCATTAATTTACTGACTTATTTGTTTCGTTATTTATTTATTTATTATTTATTTATGTATTTTTATATATTTCAAATACACAGTTATTCATACACTAATGAAAGGAGAGGCAGAAATACATTACCGAGGGTTGTAAGTTGCAGCAAAAGAATAAAAACCTGTCCAGTCAAAAAGAAGAAGAAAAGAAGACATTCGTCAGCTGGTATTGATTGTGGTCGGAAATGTTTGAAGTTTCGATTGCAGATCCCATCAGCAAGTTTGTAGTTTACTGTTGGGCTGCCATTTCAAGTGGGATTAAAAGCGCTATTCACTGTTATTATATTATGTGTGCCTCTTTGAAGCAGTAGAAATGCTGTAACTGCAAAAGGAGGAGTTCTGTAAGTATACGACCTGAATAATTTGCCAAACCTGTAGTCGGTGCTGTACATATGATGGTTATTGTAACTGCTGTGTAATTAGAAAGCACTGCAAGCTAAAAGCTTCTGGGAAGAACTCACATTGCACGGGTCAACTCTAAACCATCACAAGTCCGACACCGTGGCAGATGTCAAATTTCTTGGAGTTTTACATGAAACACAGAATTTAGATGGCGGTGACACCCGATATGAAATAACTCCGCCCATATCAGTTATAAACGGGTATTGAATAAATTAATTTGATAGGTATAATACATGTTTGCACTGAAGAATCTCTTCACAATACAGTGTACCGTAATCCGTTGAATTTTAGAGCCACCTATTACTGCAACGTTATCGTTCAGATTAGTGATTTTGTTTTATCACTACTGTTTTGCAATTGTTTAATCTATGTAGACAGTTTAGAAGGTCATGGCTGGTTGTACCTAAAATTAATATTCTCACAATGGTAGAAGATTAAAAAAGATAAGATGAAGCTTTCCAGTAATGAATTGACAAAATAATAAAAAAAATGCGAAATCAATTCACACAGACAAAATCTGAGGTACAGTATGGAACCAGTTTTTGCAAATTTACATTATTTCCACTCTTTGTTTAAAGAATAAAGTAGGCCATGCCAACTAATAAAATATAATAGGCTATTAGATTAGTGAACTGAATATCTTATTTAAAAATAATAATAATAATAATAATAATAATAATAATAATAATAATAATAATAATAATAATAATAATAATAATAATAATAATAATATAGATATACTTTATATCAACTATTTACTATCCTATTAGCGAAATAGTTCTAATAAATACTATTCCCAGACTTTTTCTTTCCTAGATAAATTCATTCACAACTGAAGTCGTTCGTCTATTTACTGCTAAATGAAAACACTTTGTGAAATTACCTACGAAAAAACCATTCCTTTCTACAAATGAAATAAAACAGTATAAAACTCAACTTTTTTTTTTCCTTGACAAATTTGTTACCATGACAACTGAATGCTTGCATTAAAAATAACTATTTCTTCTTCTGAAAAAAATAAAACAAAAGAAAGACGTCCGTATTTTCAACCTTACCTTACATATAAACATTAAAGCAGACGTGAGAAATTTTAATTGCCCGTTACCGCTAACCGCTAATATGCAAGCTAATCTTTTATCGAGAAAATCGTAATGCAAAGTACTATACCAAACTGTACACATATAGCAAGAATAAATATCAGCAATTTATTGAACTGGACTAGCGTAGCCTATGGTACTGAAAGTTTTCCTTTGACCCAGAAAACGCGGAACTGGTTTTGTTGCTGTGGTTACCACGTGATTCGCCAAATTGCAACAGGTTGTCGTAAAGCACGTAGCAACCAGGAAAAAAACAAATGAAGTGTTAAATACGTAAACCAACGAGTCTTTAAAAAAAATTAAATTGCTTTAGACAGGTTTCTAAGTGAAACAAATAAGGTTCAATGTAGAATGCATATGGTATTGTAGTAAACAGGAACTGCATATTCAAATATATTAAGTGAGGTCTAATTCTGTGTCCTTTCTCCACTTAAAGCATTGCATTGCGAAATTACCGTGTTTTAACGTGTTTAATTTGATTGATATTGTTCTGCACCATAAAACTTAGGATCTCAGCAGCTGAAAGTTGAAAGATTGTTGTGTCAATAAATTGTCGTCTTCATCTTTATTGTTTCATCCAGGGTGATTCAGTGAAAGAGTAAATATGAGGTGAAGGGGTTAGGTAAGCTTACAGCAGTAAAATTTTGGAAATATTCAACTTTTTTTCTCCATTACTGTATCTTGTACAATAATGAAAATTGGTATGTTTAAAACACTGTCCTTCTGCTATATGAAAAATATATATTTTTTTACGATTTAAAAAAAATTATTATTTTTTTTTATTTTTTATTTATTTTTTATTTTTTATTTTATTTTATTTTTTTTTTTTCCAAATTCAGTTCACTGTGCATTAATGAAGCGTTTCCCACGTAACTCAAAAACTATCCAACATTCTGAGATGACATTTATGCATGTCATATCTACAATATGATGCAAGATCACTACTCTACCTTTGATAGATTGTCTGATAAAAAATAAATTCGTTTAAAAAATGGTCAAATATCAATATTTTCTTCTAACACAAAATAAAAAAAAATATTATTTATTAAGGAATGTAGTTGAAAATTGTCAGGGAAATGCACTATCACCTTTACTTTTTAACTTTGCTCTAGAGTATGCCATTAGGAACGTTCAGGATAACACAGAGGGTTCGGAATTGAACGGGTTACATCAGCTTCTTGTCTATGCGGATGACGTGAATATGTTAGGAGAAAATCCACAAACGATTAGGGAAAACGCGGAAATTCTACTTCAAGCAAGTAAAGAGATAGGTTTGGAAGTAAATCCCGAAAAGACAAAGTATATGATTATGTCTCGTGACCAGAATATTGTACGAAATGGAACTATAAAAGTTGGAGATTTATCCTTTGAAGAGGTGGAAAAATTCAAATATCTTGGAGAAACAGTAACAAATATAAATGACACTCGGAAGGAAATTAAACACAGAATAAGTATGGGAAATGCCTGTTATTATTCGGTTGAGAAGCTTTTGTCATCTATTCTGCTGTCAAAAAATCTGAAAGTTAGAATTTACAAAACAGTTAATTACCGGTTGTTCTGTATGGTTGTGAAACTTGGACTCTCACTTTAAGAGAAGAACAGAGATTAAGGGTGTTTGAGAATAAGGTTCTTAGGAAAATATATCTGGGGCTAAGAGGGATGAAGTTACAGGAGAATGGAGAAAGTTACACAACACAGAACTGCACGCATTGTATTCTTCATCTGACATAATTAGGAACATTAAATCCAGACGTTTGAGATGGGCAGGGCATGTAGCACGTATGGGCGAATCCAGAATTGCATATAGAGTGTTAGTTGGGAGGCCTGAGGGAAAAAGACATTTGTGGAGGCCGAGACGTAGATGGGAAGATAATATTAAAATGGATTTGAGGGAGGTGGGATATGATGATAGAGACTGGATTAATCTTGCTCAGGATAGGGACCAATGGCGGGCTTATGTGAGGGCGGCAATGAACCTCCGAGTTCCTTAAAAGCCATTTGTAAGTAATTATTTATTAACAATTATTTTTGTTCTTTGAGGAGCCCAATCTAGGCTGCCCTCAATTCAGTGTCATGTATTGTATGTATATTTTATTTAGAAATGATCTGTATAGCGCTAAATGCGCTGATGGATCAATAAATTATTAAAAATATATATACTTTTTTTTCATATTAGCTGCACTAGTCAGGGATGTATGCAATGGAGGGGTAAAGAAACTCGCCACTCTATCCCATTATCGCCTTGCCTAGTTGCCTCATTAGTGGTGCCTTGTTGGTATCACTTGTGAGGTTCAGACCTGTTTTTGGACAGTTGACTAAATAAGAACAATTATTTACACTTACAATTTACATTTATTTACATTTAAAACTATTTTGTTGTCATTTACAAACGTCAGTTAACAGCGTACTGTACATAGTCATTAACTTTTCGAATGGCATGAAAGGGTCTGTCGTTGACTCATATCATGTTTTGTAAATAAGGTAGACAGAACCACCTGGTGCACGATAGAACAACAAACAATTGCCTTACTTACTTATTTACTTACTTACCTACTTATTTACTTACTTAATTACTTACGGCTTTTAAGATACCCGGAGTTCATTGCCGCCCACACATAAGCCCGCCATTGGTCCTATCCTGAGCAACATTGTATTGTATTGAATTGTATTGTATTGTATTGTATTGTGTTGTATGTATTAACATTCCATGGTATTCGTACATTGCTTCACAGCTAGAATATGGAACAAGTCAAAAAACTTAATACTATTATAAAGTCTTAATTTATAGTCACAGTCTAGATGAAATATATACAGACGAGGTTTACAATATAGTCTACTAGTACAACACAGAGTTTTAGTATCAATTTCATGAAGCGTTATTGAATGTCATGAATTCACCTACAGAATAGAAGGCGTGAGAAATTAGGTACTTCTTTAATTTGGCCCTAAATAATTTTATGTTTTGAGTTTCATTTTTTATATCGATAGGGAGGCTATTAAAAATTTTTACTGCCATATAACGCACTCCTTTTTGATAGCACGATAGACTTGCCGATGGAGTATGAAAGTCATTTTTTGACGTGTATTTATGCTATGAACTGTTGAATTAGTTACAAAGTTTTCACGATTACATACGAGGAAGATTATTAATGAAAAGATATACTGACAAGCCATGGGCATTATTTGTAGTTTTTGAAAATAGTCCTACACGATTCCCTAGATTTGGCACCTACTATTATTCTAATTACTCTTTTTTGTAGTAGGAATATATTGTTACTGTCTGTGGAATTTCCCAGAATATTATTCCAAAACTCGTTACCGAGTGGAAGTATGCAAAGTATATTGTTTTTAAGGTATTGATATTTACTATCTTTTGCATAGATCTAATAGCAAAACAAGCTGAATTTAGTTTGGGGGTAATTTCTTTAATATGATTTTTCCGCTTTAACACATTATCGATTTTTAAGCCAAGAAATTTGGTTGTTGTTGCTTCTAATAGGGATCTATTGTTTATAATTGCGCTTGAAATTTGCGACGTTGAATTTGGACAGGATTTAAATTGAATTATGTTCGTTTTGTTACAATTTAATACTAATTTATTGACTGAGAACCAATCACATATTTTGAAGAGAATCTCTCTGTTGAGGAATACAATGCGTGCAGTTCTGCGTTGTGTAACTTTCTCCATTCTCCTGTAACTTCATCCCTCTTAGCCCCAAAGAAATCAGAATCTTAAATTCTAACTGAACTAAAAGAAAACTCAGGCGCCACACAAAAAGTTTTGGGATTTGTCTACCCCTGATCGTAACCTCTGAATTATGAGACATTAAGGTGCGCTTTGTAATGGTGTGTGTTGTGTGATAAGATAGGGCACGAAACAAAGAAGGATTTTGCAATAGGAAAGCATATTTTAAAGACAATATGTAGAATATCTCGGTAACATTTCGCAAGAGGAGAAATGTAATCAAAATTCAGCGCATTTGTTTGCAACAAGATTGTGTAGTCTGCGCACACTTTAGCAATCACGAATATATAATTACAGAAATGTAATCGTGACTTACTTCATGTAGTAATTAAATATTCTGATTTTCTTCGTAAATATTGAACAACAGAAATATCTTTCTTTTTTTGCCTGTTTCGAGTACTGTTTCTGTGGTACTTCAGGCCGATTCTTACTGTGTTTCATTAACAACTTAACTTACTTACTTACTTTTAAGGAACCCGGAGGTTCATTGCCGCCCTCACATAAGCCTGCTATTGGTCCCTATCCTGAGCAAGATTAATCCATTCTCTATCATCATATCCCACCTCCCTCAAATCCATTTTAATATTATCCTCCCATCTACGTCTTGGCCTCCCCAAAAGTCTTTTTCCCTCAGGCCCATACGTGCTACATGCCCTGCCCATCTTAAACGTCTGGATTTAATGTTCCTAATTATGTCAGGTGAAGAATACAATGCGTGCAGTTCTGCGTTGTGTAACTTTCTCCATTCTCCTGTAACTTCATCCCTCTTAGCCCCAAACATTTTCATAAGCACAGTATTCTCAAACACCCTTAACCTCTGTTCCTCTCTCAAAGTGAGAGTCCAAATTTCTCAATCATACAGAACTGTTTCAATTTCCCATATTTATTCTGTGTTTAATTTCCTCCCGAGTGTCATTTATATTTGTTACTGTTGCTCCCAGGTATTTGAATTTTTCCACTTCTTTAAAGGATAAATTTCCAATTATTTATATTTCCATTTCGTACAATATTCTGGTCACGAGACATAATCATATACTTTGTCTTTTCGGGATTTACTTCCAAACCAATCGCTTTACTTGCTTCAAGTAAAATTTCCGTATTTTCCCTAATCGTTTGTGGATTTTCTCCTAACATATTCACGTCATCCTCATAGACAAGCAGCTGATGTAACCCGTTCAATTCCAAACCCTCTCTGTTATCCTGGACTTTCCTAATGGCATATTCTAGAGCAAAGTTAAGAAGTAGTAGTAATAATAATTATAATAGAGTTCTGAAATTGTTTTGAATAAAAGCGATAAGGGAGGAGTGTGAAGTTGCAGAAGGAAAATGTTCTTATCTGCTTGCATTACGTTTAGTTACTATATACTATTATATTAAATTATTTGTAAGTTTCTGTGAAAATAAACAAAGCTATCAGAGCAAATAAACGCCAATACGAATGCCATTTTGTGCTCGTATGTATTCGCAATATTTGGGACCGCTGGGAGCAGAACTACTGCCCTCAGAGGCTGATTAAGTAATCATCAAAAGCTTGCCAAAGAGAAAGTTGAAGAACGCTTAACTTTCGCACAGTATTAAGAAAGTGGAGCGCGGTTGCCTTGGCAGCGTTAGCAGCTGAACAGACCTGTTCGCTATTAGCTGAAAAATCTGACAATCGAGTATCCTACACACTGATCCCAAAGTATAAGACTCTTCATTTATGTTATTTGCGTCACTCATTTTTTTTTTGTTAACGTTTTTTTTTTTTTTTTTCATTCTTATATCACAGTCTAGTATATACAGTCACGAAGCTTAAGTTTTGAGGGTACTAGGAACAATAGACTGTGCAGGTACTATTTCACATTGTCTGTAATGAGGCGATAGTAGCGATCCTAGTGGTTAGCAACTATCTATGGATGGATATTTACTACGTATTGAGCTTCGTGACTGTATATACTAGACTGTGCTTACATCATGATGAATCCTAAAAGCAGTGCTCCATGGACCTACTTTCCTCCACTTATTTATTTTGGATTCCAGTCCCTGGCGTTCATTATCTTTGGCTGGTAATGGAGACTTGGTTTTCGTGAGACTATTGCGAGTTTTTTACTTTTTTCTACTATGTCCACTTTTTAAGATCCTGAAGTGGGACGACGTAATCTAAGTGAGACAAGTGACCTTTAGTCTAGGAGCTCACACATATGTTAACTCCGAGAATCCTTGCAAGAACTCGAACTCGTGTTCCTTTTATGTCCCTCCCAACGCACAGTGTGCAATGTTCTTAATCTAGGTGGACAAAATTCATTTCTCGACGTGTTGATTTCACTATATATTTTTACGAATATGTGTCCCTGACTGCACGAGGCATCTTGTAAAGACATTGAGCTATATTTTCCGCAGATATTTATTTGTTTTGGGGTTGTGTAAACATTACTATCTGCAGTGTTCAATCCTCACTCATCAGTGACAATAGAGAGCGCTTTATTGAAAACCACATTAAGTGCTAGTGAACTGTGTTTTATTCTTTCACATGGAACTTGCAAGTACAGGTATGTGCTTCGATGTAATGTTTAATTCAGCGAAATTACTAATTTAGAACCCACAATACGGCTTTTTTGAATGGAGGTATTGAGGAAAACAAATTCTTGCAATATTATAAGGAATTACGAAATTCTCCCAACAACGATTTAAACACAGTAGAATTTTGTGAACATTCAGTTGTATAAGCACAGCTCTTAAGGGTTAGGTACAGCTTACAGCAGTTAAATTTTGGAAATATTCAATATTTTTTTTCCTCCATTTCTGTATTTTATACAATAATGCAGATGACGTGAATATGTTAGGAGAAAATCCACAAACGATTAGGGAAAACGCGGGAATTTTACTTGAAGCAAGTAAAGAGATAGGTTTGGAAGTAAATCCCGAAAAGACGAAGTATATGATTATGTCTCGTGACGAGAATATTGTACGAAATGGGAATATAAAAATTGGAGATTTATCTTTTGAAGAGGTGGAGAAGTTCAAATATCTTGGAGCAACAGTTACAAATATAAATGATACTCGGGAGGAAATTAAACACAGAATAAATATGGGAAATGCCTGTTATTATTCGGTTGAGAAGCTTTTATCATCCAGTCTGCTGTCCAAAAATCTGAAAGTTAGAATTTATAAAACAGTTATATTACCGGTTGTTCTGTATGGTTGTGAAACTTGGACTCTCACTCTGAGAGAGGAACATAGGTTAAGGGTGTTTGAGAATAAGGTGCTTAGGAAAATATTTGGGGCTAAGAAGGATGAAGTTACAGGAGAATGGAGAAAGTTATACAACGCAGAACTGCAGGCATTGTATTCTTCACCTGACATAATTAGGAACATTAAATCCAGACGTTTCAGATGGGCAGGGCATGTAGCACGTTTGGGAGAAATCAGAAATGCATATAGAATGTTAGTTGGGAGGCCGGAGAGAAAAATACCTTAAGGGAGGCTGAGACGTAGATGGGAGGATAATATTAAAATGGATTTGAGGGAGGTGGGATATGATGGTAGAGAATGGATTAATCTTGCTCAGGATAGGGACCGATGGCGGGCTTATGTGAGGGCGGCAATGAACCTCCGGGTTCCTTAAAATCCAGTAAGTAAGTAAGTAAGTAAGTTATATTTATCCTTCCTTCATTTCTATTTTTAACCTTCTTCTCTTGGATAACTTCTCCTGTTGTGGTGAACGTGGCTCAGGACAACCAGTACGCATACACCGTCCGGGAATCGACTTTGGTCTTCTAGATACACTACCCACCAATTGACGCACGGTTCTGTACTTGTTTCTGTGTGTAGTTTATGGAGACAGGCTATCCCTGACATTTAGCATTGACCGTGTTTGTCGTCAATGGGTCAGGGTGGTGGATAAAATCACAACCCCTCCCACCTACGGAACGCCCTTAATCTCATAATGTTCTCTTCGTATCTTAGCGTGCATTCAGGTTTCATGTATATTCAGGCAACACGTCTTTCAATTGTTAGATCACGTTTTCTTCGTAACCTAACTTCACCTCTGGGCATCATAAAAAACCGATTTATATTCTCCTAGCTCTGAATTTTGAGTTGACGTAACCATGCAACGTGTTTCTTATTGTTTGATCATTTCATTTTCTTCCTATCCTGATTGTAGATCTATCTCTATGAATTTTTATTTAAATTATCCAGCTAACGACTTTCAATTTTTTTCATTTAACATATCCAGGCAACGAGTTTCAATTGTTTGATCATTTAATTTTCTTCCTATCCTGATTGTAGATCTATCTCTATGAATTTTTATTTAAATTATCCAGGTAACGACTTTCAATTTTTTCATTTAACATATCTAGGCAACGAGTTTCAATTGTTTGATCATTTCATTTTCTTCGTATCCTATTGTATCTTTAATGGCCGGTTTTTCCAAGTATTGTTAGAAAATTTAACGACTGTTAAACTCTAAACAGTTTGTTAATTAATAAAATTGTATGTTTTCAACACCAGTTTGGTTTGACAGACTGTTAACAGTTTGTTAATTTTAAATGTAGAATTTCGGGCAGTTACCTCGTTTAACAGTTAGTTAAATATGGCCGATGTCTCCACAGTTGTACGAACAGATGTTGCGAAATTAATATTTTGTGTCTCTCTGTAGGGAATGTTTAGCATATGACTGGTAATATAACATTTAAAAAATACTTTGGATTGTTTAAATACATCAGTGTTATTTTATTTCTTTTGTATTTCGTATCCATAATAGCAATGAGGAAATATAACCTCACTTTGTAATTATTATTCAGCACGTCAGCTACAACTTTTATTTGTCAACTGTTTGTTTATGGAGCGTGGCCTACTATAACAGGTTGTCATTTTATGCAAGTTTCATGACTCACTCTATAATATAGAATTTAAAGATTAATTTTAGCCAATCAAGAATTGTCTTACATGTGTAGAATCATTACCAACTGCTGTTGAATAGTTAAAATAGTGCTAACAGACGTTGTAGTTAAGTGTTGGTTATCTTAAACAAAATGATGTTGAACAAATGGAAAATACATTAACAAAGCGTTAAAAATAAACAGACTGTTAATTTAACATTCGTTAAGCAAAATTAAACATTACTTGGGCAAACTGGCAATATGTATTATGATTTAAAGTATCCATCTAACGGCTTTCATTTTTTTCATTTAACGTATCCACGCAACAACTTTCATTTGTTTCACATCCTTATTTTTACTTATTCTATTTTTTTATTCAATGTATCTACGTAATTCTATACATTGTTTCATCACCACAATTTTGTCGTATTCCAATTTGACCTCTGTAACTTTTGATTTCATGTTTCCACGCAACGTCTTTCAGTTATTTCATCCCCACATTTCTTTCGTATATCCGTAAGCTTAGTTCTTTTTTTCGCACACAAAGAGTAAAATGTGACTCTGGGACGTTTTAGGAAATAAAAAGATTAACAATAAAAATGTAAGTTAACACAAGAGTTTACGTATGACCTAGCATACATACATACGTAATCAAAGAGTCCACTCTCGCTCTGAATTTTGAGTTGATGTATCCACGCAACGTGTTTCAATTGTTCGATCATTTAATTTTCTTCGTATCCTAATAATTAAGATTATTGTACCTCTATGAATTTTGATTTAAAGTATCCGTCCAACGGCTTTCAATTTTTTTTTTCATTTAACATATCCAGGCAACGAGTTTCAATTGTTTGATCACTTCATTTTCTTCGTATCCTAATTGTATCTTTATGTATTTTGATTTAAAGTATCTACCTAACGGCTTTCATTTTTTTCATTTAACGTATCCATGCAACAACTTTCATTTGTTTCACATCCTTATTTTTGCTTATTCTATTTTTTTTATTCAATGTATCCACGTAATTCTATACATTGTTTCATCACCACAATTTCGTCGTATTGTAATTTGACCTCTGTAACTTTTGATTTCATGTTTCCACGCAACGTCTTTCAGTTATTTCATCCCCACATTTCTTTCGTATATCCGTAAGCTTAGGTCTTTTTTCCGAACAGAAAGAGTAAAATCTGACTCTGGAACGTTTTAGGAAATAAAAAGATTAACAATAAAAATGTAAGTTAACACAAGAGTTTACGTACGACCTAGCATACATACATACGTAATCAAAGAGTCCACTCTCGCTGTCCTTGTAACCCAGATTTCTACGTATAAATGTATAGTTTGTTATTTCCATTACAATTGAGAAACGGTATGTGGCGGCATTTGGAGCACGTGGGACGCGACAGATACTGGGCGAAGGTGTCACATCGAGAAGGCGGTGGTAGCGCGACAACAGTTGAGTCATCGAATATAACCGGCTGTCTTTTGTTTAATCGGTTATTAAACATTTCTTGTCACATCGGAAAATAAGAAATAGTTATTCTGTAATAGCCTATATTGCAGATAGAAACTAATGTAATCAGTCACTGATGTAGCCTGTATAAATCATGTATTGTACTGTATTGTATTGTATTTATTGCTACATACTACAATATAAAATTAAATACTTATAATATACACAGGGCACACTCGCCTGAGCAAACTCCCGTTCGAGGCAGTTCCTATGAATAACTATTTTGTACAGTATAACAAAAATGCAATAGAATTGCAATATTTAATGCAATAATTATAAAACAGAAATTACTAAGATAAAAATCAGAGAATCAAATCAAGAATGGAATATAACTTTTACTGAATAAATGTACTCAAAATAAGAAAAAGAAAAAAGGACAAGAATATTAAATAACTTGCTTAATTTTATTTATAAATTTATCTGTAGCAATGTCACGAGATGTCTGAGATTTGTTAGGACTATTTCGAGAATAAAATGAAAATGTAAATAATATATCCCTAAAATTCTATCACAAAATGTTAATAAATGTATATTAACGAATACTTAACCTATTCAGACATTGTGAAGTTGAGACAGATGAATAATGATTACTGCAATAAACAAATTCGATGTTATTCAGTAATGCCAATTGCGTAAAGCTAAATACAGGTTTAACAATGTTAATTACACGTACTGTACTTTTCTCTTATTATAACATATTATGTATTTATTAAATATATTTGCATTATCTGCTGAAATCATAGTTTAATTTACAATTTTATAATATAATTACAGTAACCTGATTAATACATTAATTAAATGAAGAATTGTATAGCAATGCTTATGTATTCAGAGCGAGACATGTTGCTACACAGTGAAGCCATCTCTGTATAAATAATTAAAACACGAATTTTATTACTCCACACGGAAGGCAGTTTGATCAAAGACCTTGTATATATTACTATACAAGGTCTTTGGGTTTGACATAAATTTTAACACCTGACTTTCTATTAACTGTTTAATTTCATTCACAAAATACAAATTTTATAGGCTACAATTATAGGTTAAGTTACCTGTGGGAGCAGGACCAATGTCAGCTGTGCCTTATTTCGACCGTTACTCAGTGCTACAGGAAAGCATTTTTATAGCTCGACAAATGCATTCTCGCTGTAATGTGTAACGGAATTAAAGCTGCATCTACACAGTTCAATATTCCAATCGCTATGCGTGCAATCTGGGAATAATATTGAAAGAATCAAGTTTAAAAAGTACGTTCAGTTAAAATGCATGAAGATTTTGTGTCTACATGGTGCGCCGTTTTGAACGTCGTCTTCACTGCGTAAATATATTAATTAATATTAAATATCAATCTTGCATTCATTGTTTCAAAGTTGAAAGAAAAGTTTAACCGTGTAGTTGCATCTTAATGTATTCATGATCATCAATTTACGGGGAAACAGTTGGCGACAACGACTAAACAAAAGAACGACCATGCGATAAATTGATAGCGATAAATCTAGCCGCAAAAATTATCGCGGTGTCTGACTGTGATTGGTTGGAATTCAAAATTACATTACACTTCATTGGTCTAAAATGGAATGACGTCATATAAACGAAATAGTCAAAATTAAAATTACCTAGGTCTGGATTCATTGTCAATACGGAGTTGTATAACCGTGCCCCGTAACTCTGGCCATGATTTACTCATGGTTGTGTAACATTTTGGTTCAGCTAAGAGTCCACACCTGTGGAGTAACGGTCAGCGCGTCTGGCTGCGAAACCAGTTGGCCCGGGTTCGAATCCCGGTCGGGACAAGTTACCTGGTTGAGGTTTTTTCCGGGGTTTTCTCTCAACCTAATACGAGCAAATGCTGGGTAACTTTCGGTGCTGGACCCCGGACTCATTTCACCGGCATTATCACCTTCATATCATTCAGACGCTAAATAACCTAGATGTTGATACAGCGTCGTAAAATAACCCAATAAAATAAATTCAGCTAAGGGACATGTCAAATTTCTTCTGGTAGCATGAACATGCATTCTTCTGTATATTTTTAACAATTTTTGACAGTATTTTGATAATGTACAGTCTTAGAAAAAAGTTTTGCCGCGCAGGTACTTTTTAAGTCCCAGAAAGGAGGCAGTGCGCATGATCAGATATACAACGAAACAAAACTAATTTTATTACCTCAACTAGTCGTTCTCTTGTGAATCAGGTCGCTCGTCCCTTGATCATGCGCACTGCCTCCTTTCTGGGACTTATAAAACTTTTTACTAAGACTGTACGTTACATGTATTTGTTCAACTTAAAAAAGCATTAATTTCGTAATAAATCAAATTTGGCGAAGTTCTTTAAGCAAATTGTAATTACCCGCCTTAGAAGCAGTGTCAGTGAAGAAAGTGTAAATTTTGTTGTCCATCTCCTTCCGATTATATTCTATAACTAGTGACTTGTGCAGCAAATGCTGCAAACTAAGTTCGTTAGACGTTCAAATAAATATTTTTCAAGTTTATTTTCAATGAAGAATACCAGACATTCTGAAAGTTATTTGATTCCCTAATAATGAAACATACTCTGAAAAATAGACGCATCATGATATTAACTATAATAATATTTAATTTCTAATGGTAACAATGTCATCAAACCACCTCAAGTTTCGTAGATTTGAATATCCAATACACAGCTGTACTCAGAAAATTATACACTACAGAATCAGTTTATAATAACAAATTGAATTGAGCTCTCAATATGTCGGCAATCCTGCAGGTCATGGCCTTCGTGTAATAGCCTATTGTTTATTGTAGTGTGTTTTTTTTTTCTGAAATTCAATCAAGTCGGCCGTGATTCGATAAAATTAGTTCTCAAAACTGACAACAGATGGATTTTGGAAAATAGGAAAATTATGTAGGAAAATTGACATTTCACTGAAAACTACTACTTTTCCGAAAAACTTTGGATGACAGGCATGAAAATGAGGTGTCACTTATTAAAATCCGTTCAGCCGTTTTCCCGTAATTTCCATTACCAGTTCAAATTATATATATATAGACTAGCCGTACCCGTGCGCTCCGCTGCACCCGTTAGAAATAAATATAAAGTAATTACATAATTAAAATAGGACGTTTGATCCAGGGAACATTCGTGTTTGATAGAAGGATAAATCGTTTATTATGTTACTTAATTTAAATTGTATTTAAATAATTAAAATGCGATCATTTGGTCCAGAGACCACTCCGAAGTTACTGTAATAACATTATAGCTTTAGGTCGATCTGGAGAAACTACACTTTCCAATGGTGAAATAATAATTAATTATACAAATCGGTTAATTTAGCTTCCGATATTACTTCATACAAACACAGAAACATTCTCTGTAGGCTATGTTTCATAGCTTTCGATTGTTGTTGTCCAAGGCCCCTTATAGACGTAGTCATTTGTTTTTATTTCATTACACTGCCTTAGATGGCATTGTATTTTAATTTTAAAACTCATTTATCTCATTAAATATCAGTCCTATCAAAATTTTGCATGGAATAAAACTTATCGGAAATCATTTTTAAAGGACCTTTTGTTATGTAACATATTTCACAAAAATCAATAATAAGCGAGATATTTCGATTCATTTAATTCAGGCCCCCTTATAGCCCCCCTTTTAAATAACTTATTTTCAATGCCATATAGCCTAAATTCTAAGTTACAACGAACTTAATTTATATTCCAATTTTCATATAAATCGGTTCAGCCATTATCGCGTGAAAAGGTAACAAACATCCAGGCAGACAGACAGACAGACAGACAGACAGACAGACAAACAAAAATTTCAAAAAAGCGATTTTCGGTTTCAGGGTGGTTAATTATATATGTTAGGACCAATTATTTTTGGAAAATCGAAAATTACCAGAAAAATTTCGTCTACAGATTTATTATTAGTATAGATTGGATGATATTGAACAAAACCTACGTCATTTTTAACATATTTGCTTTTAATGTTTCTATGGCAACACATTATATTTAATGTAAAAGACAGTTTCAGTCCTGTGATGTTCGATTGTTTCCTTTGATCATTAATCTGAAGTGGGGAAAAAATGACGGTTATGAATATTATAATAAAGACCAATATATATATATATATATATATATATATATATATATTTTTTTTTTTTTTTCATTTACGTTCGGGGTAATTCATTCCTTCACTGACCCACTTAAACGAAACGGAAAGTGTCTCTCTATTATGATAGTCTCCTTGATTGTACTGATAGCAATAACGGTTTCCAATCTTGCCACATTTCCTCCTCTTACCGCCGTCTAGTAGTAGTCATTTGTTTTCTTTTACCACAAAGCAGCTCATTACATGATGGTGGAAAGTTGCCGGTCAAGTAAACAAGTTCCAACCGATCAGTAAATGAAATGTCTGGAGAGCCTTTGTAGGTTGCAATGACTAGCCTCTGTAGTTTAAAAGAAACGTTAAATAAAGAACTACAATTATCACATTATTTATTGTGTTTGGATAGCCTCTCTAGTCTAGAAAGACACAAGAGATAAAGTATTGCAAATAACCTGGGGAACGCACATGTAGATTCATTTGTCTGCCGTTCCCACGCGACATCTCTTCAGAGATTCGATGCGCATTTATTTTCGTTATCAGAATCTGCGAGGTTATTGTTATTTTTATCTTTGTCATGTTTTTATGAGAATAACAAAATTCACTAAATAGAAACGTGCTATTAGTGACTTTTGACACCCATCTCAACGTGACTAAGCATTCTTCTATTTTATCTTTGCCTTTCTTATTGCTAGTATCACAGCTCATTGTGATTTATAGGAAATTGATTAAGAAACTTTTTAATTTATTTTTTGCGTATCAAAAACTTTCTCAATCAAATTCAGTGTATAGGTCCTTCTATCGTCTCACTGGCCAACAAAAAAAAAATTTTTGAATGTTTCTTGCACTTCATGAGTCAATTCTTACTAATTTTGGGTTGAGAAAAACGAATATGACAATGAAAAATTTTTCTTAGCTCTAGTTTCTGTGATACACAATAAGTGTAAGTATTTCAGTTTAACGGATTAAGAGAAAACGATACATTTTTATTTATTTTATTGGGTTATTTTACGACGCTGTATCAACATCTAGGTTATTTAGCGTCTGAATGATGGTGATAATGCCGGTGAAATGAGTCCAGGGTCCAGCACCAAAAGTTACCCAGCATTTGCTCGTATTGGGTTGAGGGAAAACCCCGAAAAAAACCTCAACCAGGTAACTTGCCCCGACCAGGATTCGAACGCGGGCCACCTGGTTTCGCGGACAGACGCGCTGACCGTTACTCCACAGGTGTGGATGATACATTTTAATTACATATGCCAACAACATTGAAAATGCATTTAATTTTTTTTTAATGGCAGTTACATTCTAAGAGTTCTAAATTTATAGAAGAATACTTGGCAGATGGTTGGGTCTGAAGAGAATCATGTGTGGCTTCATGAGATCGTTGTCTTTTAGCTTGCCTCTTGTAAGTGAGTTCCGGAGCATCCCTACGCAAAGACAGCAGTAATCCGCAAGCATTGTTTCATTCCAACGGCCCTGATATCTTTGTTCCATAACAGAAATATCGTAATGGAACCTTCCTCCGTGTTCATCACTGAAAGCTCCACAACTAGGAGGGAAAAAGTCTAGGTGGGAGTGGAGAAAATGGATTTTAAGGGACATGTTTCATCCGAGTTGATGGTATTTTTGCAGGAGCACTGTCACCAACGGAGTGTAGTTATCATCTCTTTTGTTGCCTAAAAATCCATGAATAACTCCCTTGAAGGCTTCCCAAACTTCCTTTCCTTTCCCCTCCAAAACTTGGTCAAATGCAGGATCCTTTACAAGTTCTCGAATTTGTGGCCCGACAAAAATACCTTCCTTGACTTTGGCATCACTTAATTTCGGAAATTTCTCTCTTACGTACTTAAAGGCCTGTCCTTCTTGGTTCATCCTGTGACAAAATTTTTTATCAAACCCAGCTTAATATGCAGGGGTGGAAGAAGAATATCTTTTGGGTCCACGAGAGGCTCGGCAACTACATTTTTCTCGCTAGGGTTAAGATTTCTTGCAGGCCGGTCTGCCTGAATATAATGTGATTTCCTATCCCTGCTGTCCCACATACATAAAAAGCAGCAATATTTTGTGTACCCCAGTTGCATTCCTAAGAGTACAGCAATGAGTTTTAGATCACCACAGATTTTCCACTTGTGTTCATGATATTCGATTGAGTCGAAGAGGGCTGTCATATTTGCATAAATCTCCTTCATGTGAACTCCATGACCAACAGGAATAGAAGGAAGACGGTTGCCATCGTGAAGTAATACAGCTTTCAAACTAAGCTTGGAGGAGTCTATGAATAGCCTCCATTCAGTTGGATCATGGTTCAAATTCAAACATTTCATCAAGCCATTAATGTCGCAGCAAACAAGATTGTTTTTCTTCTAAAAAAAAAAAAAGGGGGAAGCAGATCCCTGTGACGTTGTCTGTACTGTGAGACCCTGACATCACGTTCGAGAAGATTCCATTGCTGTAGTCTAGACCCTAGAATTTCTGCCTTCTCCTTTGACAGGTCAAGGTCTCTAATGAGATCATTCAATTCCGCTTGACTCAGTTTGTGCTGTTTATCATCTTTTTTCCTCAAAATCAGGGTCCTGGGATGTGGAAGGCTTGTTGGGTTCTTCTTCTTGTTCCACACTGTCTTCATTTTCTACTCCAAACACACAATTTTCGTGGCATTTTTACAAATTTTACGCTTTAAAAACACTTCCAAACAAGAAATTCTGCATTAATTACAGCAGAAACAATATGAAATTCACAGTGACAGCAACAATACCTATGTTTGTAACTACAAACAGCTAAAGAACATTTGTGTTTTGTTATTTGACAGGTGTGCCAACTCCCAAAACAAAATTTCCCCCAAATTTCCCCTAAACTGAAAATGTTGACTCTTAAAAAATGAAATGTCACTTTTTCTACAAATCAAGAGCTAATATGTCATTTTTATGGTGACTTTTGAATTCAGCACGTGGAAATACATAAGAATTAGCTATTTTTGAGTAAGAAACATTTTCATTGTTGCCCAGTGATCGATGCCCTTCCCATGGTTAAAACAAATACCTTACTATAATAATACCGGACAGCTAGCAGTTTTACGTGCGAACGACGATGGTGCTGCTACCTACCTGCCGGTGTGGAGATACTCGCGAAACAAGCTGTAATCAACTGCAATGCATATTGTTGCTGGGCTAGTTAATTTGTTAATAGTTTTATTAATTAGTGCTGTGTTAAAATGTCAGAGTGTATCTGTGTTGTTTATAATTGTGACAATTGCAGCATTACAAATTGCTCCAAATCGTACTTTCGATTTCCGACAGTTCATAAAACGTGAGTCAACAACATTTCATTAGTAGGCCTAATTCCTTCGTCTTTGTGTTGATAGAAAAATACACATTAGTTTTTTTTTTATTTAGACCTAATAAATAAATAGAAGTTAAAACGTATTGGATTTTAAGGTTTTATCAAATTAAGTTTTATTGTTGTCCACATGCCTTTATAATTATTACAAGCATCAGATTACTATCAATTTTATCTTTGCAGTTGTCAGCAATGCGTATATAAAACATTACTGTAAATTCATTCCTAATATCAGATTGATTTTGTCTCGGTAAACCAAAGAAAAAATATGTAACAATTAATTACGGAAAGTATTTCTCATAATATGCAGCTCTGATACAAGATAATAATTTTACATTAAATACTATTCAACATTTCTTAAGTGTTTCATACATTATTCCACATTAGTAACTCACGTTTTAAACAATAGTCCGAATCTCGCTATGTTAATATTTGTATATGTGGACGTAATTCCATCCCTCTCCGCTAGATGTCAGGTCCGCGATATTTCGCACTCACGCCAATGCTGCTAGTATACAGCTGTCCGGTATTATTATAGTAAGGTATTTGGTTAAAATACAGGGTGATCCGTTTGTGAAGACATAAAATAAAGAAGCTGTAGAATATGACAAAATTTTCTATTTATTTTCTAGAAATCTGTAAATACTCTTTAGAAGGATGGGAGTTTTGCCTATACCAGAAATCTGTGTTCTACCAAACACAATTTATCTCTTAAATTGTAGGAACTCTCACACTGGCATTTCTTAAGCCGTGACGGACCGTAAAGAAAACACGTAACGCAATGTTGTATATTACTATAATTTGTCTTTAATTTATATTTTCCCACCAGTTTCTTTCACGCTATTTTATTAATATTATAGCATAAATTATTACAATGTATCCTATACGATACTTCGACAATTTAAGTGTTAAACAAGCGATATCACAACATTGTCGATTTGTAATTCAGAGCTCTCAAAATATCATACTCACGGCGAAAACAACGTTGAACTAATGTTATACTTTCGAATTATATAAAACAAAAGATGCATTATCGTTCCCTGACAGCAAAGGGAGTTTTTTATTCAGTCGTTGCTAAGAGACAATATGACTTCTTTTGTTCGTGAAAATGATATCGGACTCCCGTGTTTTAGCATCATATAGAAACTAATTTAACTTTTGTAAAACTCCTGATATAATTTATACCTAGCAGCTTAATTTTACGTCTTCCCAAACGGGTAGATTTGAGCTTCTGCAGTTCGAATGCCTCTTTCTTGTGAAAGCCTAGAGCTTGTATTCTACATGTTCAGCGTTGTCTGTCATGGCTGATAACTTCAGTTAGGTGGAATATAAGAACTTAATCCCTCCATTCATCATCGCTGCTACTCAAATTAGAAATATGAACAGATAACTGTGGCATTCCGTCTTTCAGGTATGTAGGACTTTGTACGTACGATGTCCAAATCAGGGCTGTACAACTCAGAATGAACGGGGCTACATTTGTAATGTAATTCAGATGTGGGGGCCACATATTTAGGCTTACTTTTGATAGATTCTTTCAAGTAGTAACTAATACGTTTGAAATTAATTTGGCATACTTGTATTTAAAAGGTGCAATTTTCAAATCAAGTGAGGTAGGCTATGTCATATTTTTTATGTTATAAAATGCGCCTTTTGTATCCAACCCAAATTATTAACTGGTATACTGTAAATAAGTACCTGAAGATATCTCATAAAAATATTGTTATTGTTATTTATCCATCTGTAATGTCAAGCGCGTATTAATGTTCTATAGTTACACATGTATTGTGCACGCGTTTGTTTCTCACAGCAAAACTATGTCAAACTGATTTTATTTTTTGAAATATATTGTAACCCCCGCCTCGGATTATTATAAACTCTTCCAAATAGGCTATTTATATATATACATATGCGGATTTTCCTTGTCTATAACAATGAATTCGTTCGCATTGTTGAGATCATCAGATATGGTGTAAGCATTTCCATAGCAACCGAAGTTGAATAACGCCAGTGTAATTTCCGGTCCACAATAATTCGTAAAAGGTCTCTTTTTAGCACGAGGGCCAAAAAAATAACTTTACGAATGTGTGTCATACAATATTTTTTCTATGATAGCACATATTTACATTGAATAAATATTTCAAGTTGTAGAGGTTATAAGCTCACAATGTCATGGCCGTCTAAACTCAGAAACATTAAGAAGTATCCATTGAATGGCAGCTTGTTTTATTCATGTTCACAATTTCGTGGCCGTCTAAACTAGCCATATAATCAACAAAGCGGTTAGGAACAGTTGAATGATAAATCTTGCTATTACAGTGAGTACTACGTGTAACTTCAGAATAATATATTATATATATTATATTTGTAATATTCGTAAGTATGGTCATGTTTCCCCGTCTTTCCAAACTCTGTCTTGGCTAAGGCTAAGCGATCGACGAGCCCTGCATTCTCTTGTTCTCTTATTTCAAATTCTGCGCACCGCTACCCCAATCTATTTGGCTTCTCGTTTCCAAAATTTATCCGCATATCATCAGCTAAGTACAAGATCTCATCATAACAATTTACTCATTATACCCTACCACAAGACATCTTGTCCACACCTGTGGAGTAACGGTCATCGCGTCTGGCCGCGAAATCAGGTGGCCCGGGTTCGAATCCCGGTCGGGGCAAGTTACCTGGTTGAGGTTTTTTCCGGGGTTTTCCCTCAACCCAATATGAGCAAATGCTGGGTAACTTTCGGTGCTGGACCCCGGACTCATTTCACCGGCATTGTCACCTTCATTTCATTCAGACGCTAAATAACCTAGATGTTGATACAGCGTCGTAAAATAACCCAATAAAATAAAATAAAAAAACAAGACATCTTTATTTTTTCATCTTAGGTTGCTAGAAATTGGAACTCGCTTCTGAGTGATGTAAGGGGTTGTTGGACAATAACTTCATTTAGGTCAAAATTACATAAATTCTTACTTAAATTAATTGCTGATTAATATTTATTACTTATTATAATGAAACTAACATCTGTCCATTCCTATTATCATTAATTTCTCTAAATAGATTTACAAAACCTATAATGGCAATTACATTAATATTCTCATTATAGAAATATATTTTAGATTTATATATATTTTTTTTCTCCATGTAACATAGTTCTAGTAAGCTTATATTAAATTAATTTTCATCATTTTACTAGCTATCTCAAAGCTCAAACTAATTATAATTGATTGAATTAAATTAGCTCATAAATTAAGTTACTACTTTACCTTAAAGGTTTATCTAAATTTAAATAAATATGTAGTCTACTAGTCGTTAAAACTTAACTGAAGAATATTGCTGGAGAACCTTTTAAGTGTAGTGTAAATATTCGTGTATTGTATTGATTAAGGCTGGTTGAGTGGAAGAGAAGGCCTTATGGCCTTAACTCTGCCAGCGAAAATAAAACATTATTATTATTATTATTATTATTATTATTATTATTATTATTATTATTATTATTATTATTATTATTATTAAGGGCTAAAATGTAGGTATGAATGTTAAGTTTCTTATTTATTTGTGTTACGTGTAATATTTAAGTAATGTAAGATCCAGGTAATGCATTGATTTCTTACTGAATGAAGTTTGTACATTGAATATTGCATTTTCGCAAGGAAGCCACAAATTAAATATAGCAACGTCCATGTTCGGTTGACAGAATATCTTAACTAGTTATATTAAAACAGCAATTGCTTAGATTTGGCAGTCGAGAAACAAATGAATATAATATGAATGATACGTTATAGGTTTGTTCCAGCAAGCAATCCAGAACACGTAGAAGATTTCACGTTAAGAAAAAAGCATTCTTTTATAGGCCTTGCCTAATATATTGTACAAGCTATGTGGTAGGTATGCGTTTCTATAGCAACTGGTCATTTCATGGAATAGCCCTATATTATGCTTAATGCTTTTTTCATAATGTGAAATCCTCTTATAATACCGACCATTTTTTACACATGTTCCAGATGTGTACGGTCTCAGAACTAGTTCGGGATTTTACATTGTTAGAACGTTTCTTGAACTGTTCTTCCACTGCCTTCGGAGTTTCTTCTCATATTAAAATTAAATTAATCTTCCGAACTTAATTCATCATAAAATATATCACTATCACCTCCCAAATCACTTATCCATTTATAGTGTTCTACCCAAGGGCAGGTCTTTCACTGCAAACCCAGCATTCTCCAGTCTTTCCTATTTTCTGTCTTCCTCTTTGTCTCCTCATATGATCCATATATCTTAATGTCGTCTACCATCTGATATCTTCTTCTGCCACGATCTCTTCTCCCGTTCACCATTCCTTCCAGTGCATCCTTCAGTAGGCAGTTTCTTCTCAGCCAGAAGTCACTCATGATCGACTGTTTTTTAACCTGACCAGTCTCGAAGTATTTTAACCTCAACCTCAGATTAAACCATCTGCGCATGCGTCAGCAATTCAGAATTCCCAGTTCCTGCTCTTAACCGAAAAACAATTTCACTCGTTCCGAACGAATTCCAAAGCACGTTCAGAACCAGGCGCTCAGAATTGCTTCAGAATCAGTTCTAGTCTTGTTGGAACGCACATTGAGATCTGCGCATGAGCAAACAGTTCAGAATCGATTCTGAACCGTGCAGGAACAAACCTTATGTTACCACAGTCTAGTATATACAGTCACGAAGCTCAATACATAGAGAATATGCATCCATAGATAGTTGCTAACCACTAGGATCGCTACTGTCGCCTCATTACAGACAATGCGAAATAGTACCGGGACAGTCTATTGTTCCTAGTACCCTCAACAACTCAAGCTTCGTGGCTGTATATACTAGACTGTGATGTTACTATATTTCAAAGACTACGAATGTTCAATTTAAGGGTAACAACTGACAGTCACAGATTTCTTTCAGTTCAGCAACCTGATCAAAATTGTCGCATAGCAACGAGACAAACTAAGATAGACATGAGGATAAGCAAAGCTATCTGCATTGTATTGGGAAGCCTTTTTTTTTTTAATTATTTGCAGATAGCGTGTTATTTGAACGGGTTTTGAAATCGCGGTAAGACAGTAAGGAAGCAGACTAACAAACTAGATTAACAAGGAATTACGTTATAAAGGTCAGACTATCAGCAGATGTTGCAAATCTCACAGATGAAGTGTATGAACAAACATCGGTGGCCATTTTATCACTTTGATGGGCTAACAATCCTGTCTGGGTTTTCTTCCATTAAGATTATGTTTTCCATGTCATGATTCTTTAGTCTAGGGGTGAAGTTCTATACCGATAACGCTTAACTAGCGCTTCCCGTTTCCTGTGACAGTCTCTATTATTCCATTGTCGTCTTCGAAGAAATGTGTACCAATGATAGATTGTTAAGTGAAGCCACACCATAGAGTGATTTTGAAGTGGTGAATTCCATGTTGAATTAAAGACCAAATTCTACAATTACATTTGTGTTAATTCCGCCGTTAAGAAAGGATTGTGCTTCCTTTGTCTAGAAAACTCTCTCAAAGTGCAATCATACCTTTCCTTCTATTTTTTTTATGGGTACAGACTAAGGGTCGTATTCATAGACGAGACTTTGGACCAAAGTTGACTTTGGAAAGTACAAAGTCACCATTTTCCTATTCACAGTCGACAATTTTGAGGAAAGTAAACTTCAATCGTGACTTTACTTCGAAGTCGCCGAAAATCTAGACTTTGACTTTGACTTTCGTTCGTGGGCGAAAGGAAAATGACTGATATTTGGGAAATTGTTGAATTTTCCGAGAATATTGACATCTAGGAGATTATTAAAGCTGGTCATGTACCTTAGTGTATTATTATAGATTATAAATTCAAATCAAGATATAGATTTGATAGACAGTATTAAATATCCTCGTCATGTTTCAACTTTCATTGATGAATAATCAAAGAGGATGATCTATTCCACCAATAAATAATACAACGTATTTCATCGCGATTTTAAGCTGTAGGTAAGGATTAATAGCTTAATATTGATTCTTACTATTTAATTCTATAGAGGATAGATTATAGGGTAAACATTGGTAATTTCGTGATAATTTCATGAAAACTAATTTAAAATGCAAATGTGTAAATATGTCCTTATTCAGATTTTTTCATCTAAAAGACGATAACTTGCTGTACAAATCTGGAGACATAAAAGATTGGATACGTTCTTGAATATGTGCCAAAAACCACTTTTACAACTTAAGCTGAAAGGTTGGTTATTTCGTGATAACCTTGATAATTTCGTGATATTGCATTGATAATTTCGTGAGAGGTAGAAGAATTGTGAAAAAATTCATTAAAGTCAAATAAAATTCTCATTTATTGTTACAAGACTTCAAACATAGTAATTCCGTCTAATATTCATAGCAAGAACACATAGAAATACATATCAACACATAATAAGAATGAAATCAAAGTAAACATTGAAATTGAAAAGGGATCTTCTTTGCCCTGAAAGGGTGAACACTTTTATTATGGACTTTACTATAGCCTATATTACTAGGATAACTCCAAAAGTAATGCATATCTTTTGTTTAAAAATTATATTTTTATCCTACAGCTTTGCTATTTTCACAGAACGTAGATGCATCCTTAAGGAACAAAATGTCACTTTTCCACATAATCCCTGTCCCTTTCAACTGCCTTACGTAACCTAGGAACGAGGGCCTGTAGACCAGCACGGTAAAAGTCTGGACCAACACGTCTGAGCCACTCTTTAGCAGCGTGCACAAGGGAGTCATCTTCTAACCTCGTTCCGCGAAGGGATCCTTCAGTCTACCAAAAAGAGATGGTAATCGCACGGTGCCAGTTCAGGACTGTAAGGCGGATGTTTCAGTGTTGTCTATCCGAATTTTTTGATCTGGTCTGTGGTCTTGTGACTGACATATGGCTGTGCGTTGTCGTACAATAGCAGAACACCCTGCTTCTCCCGATGTCGTCGAACACGACTCAGTCGAACTTGAAGTTTCTTGAGAGTTGCAACATACTCGTCAGAATTAATGCTGGTTCCGTGTGGCATGATGTCCACAAGCAAGAGTCCTTCTGAATCGTAAAACACAGTAGTCATAACGTTTCTTGCCGAAGGTGTACTTTTGAATTTCTATTTCTTTGGTGAATTTTCATGATGCCACTCCATTGTCTGCCTCTGTCTCCGGTCCAAAATGGTGGAGCCATGTTCCATCTTCTGTCACAATTCTTGCAAATAAGTCATCTAACACTTATCATTGACACTTAGCATGATAACAAATCAAACAGAAGCTACATTGAACCCACTGCGTCTCCGTTTTCTTTTTTGTTATCACATCTTGTCTTCAGATTTCTAAAATTCGTATTGTAATACATTTTATACTATTTTAAAAATTGTAACACTTAATGCTCAACAAAATTTCGCCTCAAACAGATAAGATTTCTATCAGTAAAGCTAAGCCTATATGGCGATTACATATGTATCTAAAATTCCAAAAACATTTCCTAAAATTTCATGAAGATACAATAAATCTTTGTACCAAATATCATATGCTTACCTTTAGTAATAAGCCTGTAATGTAATTACAAACATCCACAAAATTTGTACGCCTGAGAAGTCGACGCAAACTTGCTCTCTCCAAACATAAAAGCACACTGAAGCAACTACAATAGTCACACAAAGCTTAGCTGTATGTTTCTGGAAACTGGACAACATATGCAATCCCTTGGCGGAAATTTGGATCTCGTAACACCATTGGTTAGTTCACAAAAGAGCAAAGAAGAAGTATCACGAAATAACCACTGCCACGAAATTACCAATGTTTACCCTACAGTTGAAAATGCAGTTAATTTATAATCCTTGCGGTCGTCATAATAATGTTTTCTGTATTTCAGATAATTTTTAAGTAGTTTCTACACACATGCAGGGAATAACTCTGCCAACTGGCAGCAGGATAATATGTCTCTTTCATAGTCTGTCATTGGTGGAATCTTATCTTCCATATCATCACAATAAAATTATTTTAGAATGAAATAATTTCAGGGTTTAATGTGAAACTAACGCAACTACAACAGATGTTTTATTCACAACAAAATTCTTAACAGGCAATACTATTTCAGATGAACTATACCATCATGTTTTGTAGCTATGAATTGTGTTATATACAAGACTGTTCGAACTGAGTTACGATTTTTTTTGGCCAGATAGAAGAACAAGTTATTATCGATTGGTGTAAAGATCTAAAAATGCCAATTTTTGTACTAATGTTAGTTTCACAATAAGTCCTCGAATAATATCATTCTTATGTAAAGCTGCGAAAACGGTTAACAATCGCTTAACATGTACCGATGTTCAATTCTTTCATTGATTTGTGACTCAAAAAATGGTTTTACTTGTGGCAATGCCTACTCTAGTTCACTATCTTTTAATTTAAATCGTTTAGAAGGCAGTGATTTTCATTGCCAACATTAGAACAAGATCGTCAAATCTCGACTTACCGAAGTCAAAGTCAAAGTCTCTGAAGTATTGTCTATGAATAGGACTTTTAGCAAAGTTAAACTTTACTACGAAAGTCGACTTTGGTAAGTCTTCATCCAAAGTCTCGTTTATGAATACGGCCCTAAGATGGTGTCTCAGAATTCTCCAAACTGTGACGTAACTCATTTAAAGATGTCTGACTAACACTCCTAATTTCATAATAACTATTTCTACTTATTATTTGTCTGATGAACTTCAGAAGCAGTGACATCATTGGTTATCTTTGGTCTTTCAGATTCATTATCAGCAATTAAACCACTTTCCTTAAACCTTCTGATTAAATTCACGTAAGTAGGAATGAACTGTGGTCCTTCTCTTAAAACTGTTAAATGTTTTAAATTTTCTTAGACCTTGAGCAAACTCCTATAGCATTGGACCAGCTGTATCCTAACATTAAGGCCGTATTCTCAAACTATTTTTTAATTTAGGCACTGTAAGTTTAAACTGTAGTTTAAACAAAAAACCGTATTCTCAAATTTAGTTTAATTGCCTTGGTTATCTTTGGTCTTTCAGATTCATTATCAGCAATTAAACCACTTTCCTTAAACCTTCTGATTAAATTCACGTAAGTAGGAATGAACTGTGGTCCTTCTCTTAAAACTGTTAAATGTTTTAAATTTTCTTAGACCTTGAGCAAACTCCTATAGCATTGGACCAGCTGTATCCTAACATTAAGGCCGTATTCTCAAACTATTTTTTAATTTAGGCACTGTAAGTTTAAACTGTAGTTTAAACAAAAAACCGTATTCTCAAATTTAGTTTAATTGCCTTTGTTGGTTTAAACACTACATAGTTTAGCTTACAGCAGTAAAATTTTTGGAAATATTAAACATTTTTTTTCCTCCATTACTGTATCTTGTACAATAATGGAAATTGGTATGTGTAGAACACTGTCCTCCTATATGAAAAAAATATTTTTACGATCAAAATGGTGGCAGTTTACTGTAACACAGGATTACCAACTGATTGGTTTGAATTCAGCTTAGGTTTAACAGTAGTTTAAATTAATCTGCCTTCAGTAGAGTGTTGAAAATATGGAGCATGCTTTAAGTTTAAGCCTCGGATTAAATTAAACGCAGTTTAAACTACTATTTAGTATACGGCTTGAAAGTTCAAAATGTTTGTAGCACTAATCAGATCTTTAATGTTTTAATCGAGAAAATGGTAACTATGGAAATTCAAAAAGTAACAAATGAAGAACCTCTATTATTTGTCCAACACAGTGATGTCACAGTCTAGTATATACAGTCACGAAGCTTTAGTTTAAGAGGGTACTAGGAACAATAGACTGTGCAGGTACTATTTCGCATTGTCTGTAATGAGGCAATAGTAGCGATCCTAGTGGTTAGCAACTATCTATGGATGCATATTTACTACATACTGAGCTTCGTAACTATATATACTAGACTGTGGTGATGTTTCTGATTTTTTCTTTTTCAAACATTATAATAGTTACATTTGTTACGTTTTAAATTTTGGGGTGACTTCTGGATGACTTCACACATCTTACTGTGTTCAAGCATTATTTGTTAGGCCTATTGGAACTCTTAAGTACAGTATATCTACTGTATGTACTTTCCAGGATATTGTCATTTAATCTCAAATACGTCGTCATTGTTTTTTCTTCGATTTTAAACAATTTAATCAGATTAGATCAAAATCTTCGTCATACGTGTTGCATACGTCCATCATGTTGATCTGAAACAAGCAACATTCTTTCTTGTACAGCTTGTTACGCACAGAATGTTCGATTAAATTTACTGGGTCATCTGTATTTTGTCCCGCACCGTAGCTGTGTGGTGTAAGGCGCCATGTCTAGAACTAGCTTTAGAGACTGAGCACTGGTTCCAGTCTTCGAGGGGAAAGTATTTTCGCATGAAATTTCGACCAATGTATGGGACCGGTGCCCACCCAGCATCGTGATGCGTTTGAAGAGCTACGATAGATAGCGAAAACGAGTTATAATAGCAAGAAAGACCATCATGCTAACCGAATGTTACCCCCGTACTGGTTGAATGGTCCTTCACTTTTGTTGAGGCATGTGGACGTAAGGTGAGCAGTCGGCTTATAGGCCTTGGCCTATATAGGCTGTCCCGTCACGGATTTGGATTTAATTAATTTTTACTTGAAACAAAAAAAAAACACAATTTCACCCAGCTTCAAAAATTGTTACACGATTTTTTTCGTGATTTTTTAATTGTAGCTTATAGGCCTAGCATAAACTGAGAAATTACAATGTCTGTGATATGTAAAAAAAAACAATAAGAATTGAAGTCTGGCGAACGCGCTGGCCATGATCATGAAAATGTGTGCTTATGAGAAGATTACCAGAATTGTCATTTGAGTATGAATTTATGGATGTGAATGTTGGGTAACTTTCGGTGTTGGACCCCGGACTCATCTCACCGGCATTATCACTTTCATCTCATTCAGACGCTAAATAACCTAAGATGTTGATAAAGCGTCGTAAAATAACCTACTAAAATAAAAAAAAATTATGGATGTGTACCATGCTGTAAGTCAAGCCGAATTTTAAATAATATAAAAATACATAAAGGTTCCTTTTAAAATTCAGTACGAAATAAACTGACTTTCGAACAAGTCTTATCAAATCTATTATCATGGCAAGACAAACAAAAATAGAATGATGAGCAAATTTACGTTTCAATGTCTTTGAATGAAGTTATTTCTATGGAAACAAAAAAAGAAAGTTGAATGACGAGCAAGCTTACATTTAAATGTCTTTGAACGAAATTATTTCTATGGAAATCAAAAATAATTAAGTGCGCTAATTTTCATTCAACGAAAACTACAAAATTAGAACGATAAAGAAACAAATTTTTGAATGTTTTATTGTCATCCTTGTAGCAACGAAAACTACAAAACTAGAACGACATATTATGTTTTGGAATGTTTCTTAAAAGTTCACAATTTCACTGTAATTTTGTATCTTGCTGTACCTATTTATTATTTTCAAGAATTTCATCCAAAAAAATCTTAAAATTGTTCTTGTAAAGATATTGATGACATTGAACTTGCAAATCTCAGTTGGTAAGAGCGCTGGTACGTTCAACCAGAGGTCCCGGGATCGATACCCGGCCCCGGAACAATTTTTCCCTTGAAATTATTCAAATCTGCTTTACAGGGAGCTTCACCTGAAAGACTATATTTGCATAATATATACGTCACTGTGTACGTTAACAGAAAACCACAATTCCAAGTCACACAGAGATTGTGTGCACTCGATGTGGGTCTCTGGCGTTTCGTCAGCCCACGCGAGTTGTGTGGATATAAAGGGAAAAGTTGAGACGGTGTCGGGTGGAGTTCCCGGGTAGCTCAGTTGGGAGAGCGCTGGTACGTTCAACCAGAGGTCCCGGGATCGATACCCGGCCCCGGAACAATTTTTCCCTTGAAATTATTCGACATTGAACTTCTACCAACAAATTTTCCATAAAATATGTTCCATCCTAAAACGCAAAAATGCCTAATTCTAACATTAGAAGCGCTATAAAGTGCTAAATTTGATTTTTAAATGGCTAATTTTTTAATTTCAAGTTTATAAAATCTACCATCCTTATTTATTGTCATTTAAACTACAGCAAAAACAGTTACATAACACAAGTAAAGTTATTTCATATGTGTTTTCAGATTTTTTAAAAGTAAAAATATTTAGAAATTATCTGGATGCCTCATTAAAAGTGCAGCAAAACTTTACGTAGCTAATTTTTTTTAGTGTCAGTACATTTTTCTAAGGTTTTCAGTGCATATAATTCCTCGGTTAGTCTGGACATCCTGTATGTCAGCATTTCTCAATCCATGCGTTATAAAAACGTGCGGGTATCGGGACTGACCTTATTCCAGGTTAGTAAGTACCTGCTCTTATCTGCCGTCTATTGTTCGCACCAAGAGCTCGTCAGCCTTTAGAGGGCTCAGAGCTGTGCGTCAGTTCGGAATGTGGCCCTTGTACCTCTCAAGTCGGCCATTATCGTGACGTTGCCTCCACTGATATACCGCAGGAATTTACGAGATATTTCAAGCGTCACTTAATTCAAAAATTCCTTTTTTATGGTTATTTTATGACGTTGTATTGCCTAACGTCGTTGGAATTCTGGCGATAACGAGATTTTATATTGGCGTGATGAGTTCGATGATTTCCCATTAGATTGCCTGACATTCGCCTTACACTTGGACAGTGGCGTCTCGCGATCTGAACAATCGGCGAAGCTCTTTTATTAAACCCTGTCTGTTATCCTGGACTTTCCTAATGGCGTACTCTAGAGCAAAGTTAAAAAGTAAAGGTGATAGTGCATCTCCTTGCTTTAGCCCACAGTGAATTGGAAACGCATCTGACAGAAACCGACCTATACTGACTCTGCTGTACGTTTCACTGAGACACATTTTAATTAATCGAACTAGTTTCTTGGGAATACCAAATTCAATATAGTACATTATGCAACGAGCCTATAATGGTAGTAATTAAGACGCGAGCATGTTTGTTTATGAAACGAGAGCAAGCGAGTTTCATAATTTTCATACGAGCGTCTTAATTACCATTATAGGCAAGTGTCATACGACTTTTAATGCTCGACCATATTTCTAACGTGAAATTATTCATAAGTATTCATGTTATGGTTATGTGAGGAGCGGAACTGACCTGAATTGTGAGATGTGCGCAGACGCGAAAGCATTGATTTTTTCCGAGGAACGAATGTGTCATAGACCTTGATATAATCTAGAGAATAACATGAAAATTAGTCTTGATATAACCTTGAAATTGATTTAGAATTGAAAAACGAGATGACAAATTGAATTTATTTCAATATTATTTACAATTAACGCTAATTATTATAGTAACAGAACATAACCTTCTGCGACAGTATTGGATTTCCAGCCTCCGTGACTTTTCGCTAATTGTCTTTCGATTGCATATCCGAGAATAATCGATACTTGCTGTTTTATAATGGTACAATGATGATTTCTCATTGGCTGAACAACTGAATTATAATGAATAGGTGTACTTTAATGAGGTTCATTAAAGGGCTGCTACCAGGTGTATAATTACTCATTTCGGCATGGTCGAGCATAAAGAATGTTATATAAAACTTCTCTCTTAACCGAGTCATATGCCTTTTTGAAATCTATGAATAACTGATGTGTTGTCAAAAAATTTGAAAGTTAGAATTTATAAAACAGTTATATTACCGGTTGTTCTTTATGGTTGTGAAACTTGGACTCTCACTTTGAGAGAGGAACATAGATTAAGGGTGTTTGAGAATAAGGTGCTTAAAAATATTTGGGGCTAAGAGGGATGAAGTTACAGGAGAATGGAGAAAGTTACACAACGCAGAACTGCACGCATTGTATTCTTCACCTGACATAATTAGGAACATTAAATCCAGACGTTTGAGATGGGCAGGGCATGTAGCACGTATGGGCGAATCCAGAAATGCATATAGAGTGTTAGTTGGGAGGCCGGAGGGAAAAAGACCTTTGGGAAGGCCGAGACGTAGATGGGAAGATAATATTAAAATGGATTTGAGGGAGGTGGGATATGATGGTAGAGACTGGATTAATCTTGCTCAGGATAGGGACCGATGGCGGGCTTATGTGAGGGCGGCAATGAACCTCCGGGTTCCTTAAAAGCCAGTAAGTAAGTAAGTTTCTTAGGAATACTAAATTCAATAAGAATGTTATATAAAACTTCTCTCTTAACCGAGTCATGTGCCTTTTTGAAATCTATGAATAACTGATGTACTGTGCCTTGTAAACCAGTTTTTCTGTCGTTAAATAAAGAAGTAAAAAAATAAGTATGACCAAAAAGCCGAGGTATTCTTGGAAAGCCTGTTACATCGACGCATAGTGTAATAAAAAACCTCGCATGATTTGTCCAGAATCAAACCTTCATCCGCTATGATTTGCTGAGGAAATCACAACGATAATATCATTGCCTTGCCTGACAACGAACCCGCACCCATCGTAGTACGCCTTCTTAACCTGACGACAACTCTGATACCGAAGACTGGCTGTCTGCGCAAGCCCAGCACTGCTCACGTCAGCGGAGCCCGGCAGTCTGTTGTTTCGGCTGCGGTAACCATAGTTACAGCCATCAGCGACTGGCTGCAAACGTGAGCGTTGATTTAGTTCCGTTTTGAATGACTGACTGGCGGCGAGAAGCAGGAAGTGCGGTGATCAAGGTCACGTGGTCACTCGCTGGCTGTGCTCCACTTTAGTGTTGGTGCGTGTGTGTTGGTAAGTGGTGCTCGGTGTCTCAGTTTCTCGATCAAACACGGTTATTGGATGTTGAAACGAAGCTCTCCAACCCTTTTATCAAGTTCCATATGTTTCAACCGGCAGCGTGGTTGTGACGTCACACACGTGTTATCAGTGGCGTAGGTGGGTTTTTCGATTGTCTTGTGGTGGGGGACGGGAACTGAACATTGTAACGTCTAACGTCTTTCTGACGTATTCTATCTGTGGCCCTGGTTCAGATCTCGCCTGGAGCATGTATAGAAAGCAGTGGCGTACGCAGAATTCTGTTAAGGGGGAGGGACATTATTAAAATTGTTTACAGTTTACATTTTCGGTACTTCAAATTGTGTATATTATTATTATTATTATTATTATTATTATTATTATTATTATTATTATGTTACGATATATTTATTAATATTATACTATGTTCTAATAGAACGTATTCAGGAATATGCTTTTTTTTCACAGCCATCCAATTTTTAACAAACAAGTTAAATTTCATATTGTGTCGGTTTCATTTCTCTCATTTACTATTAAGGAAAACACAGGAATTTTACTTGAAACTACTGTAGTAAAGAGATAAGTTTGGAAATAAATCCCGAAAAGATGAAGTATAAAAACTTTAAATTATGATTTATTTAACCCCGCTCGCTACTGCCGGGGTTATATCAGCGTCATAGATGTGCTGGAATTTTGTCCCCCAGGAGTTCTTTTACATTCCAGTAAATCTACTGACATGAGCCGGTCGCATTTAAACACGTTTAAATGCCATCGACCTGAACCGGCATTGAACCCGCAATCTTGAGCACAGAAGGCCAGCGCTATACCGAGTACGCTACTTAGGCCGACGACAAAGTATATGATTATGTCTCGTGACCAGAATATTATACGAAATGGGAACATAAAAATTGGAGACTTATCCTTCGAAGAGGTGGAAAAATTCAAATATCTTGGAGCAACAGTAACAAATATAAATGACACTCGGGAGGAAATTAAACACAGAATAAATATGGGAAATGCCTGTTATTATTCGGTTGAGAAGCTTTTATCATCCAGTCTGCTGTCAAAAAATCTGAAAGTTAGAATTTATAAAACAGTTATATTACCGGTTGTTCTGTATGGTTGTGAAACTTGGACTCTCACTTTGAGAGAGGAACATAGGTTAAGGGTGTTTGAGAATAAGGTGCTTAGGAAAATATTTGGTGCTAAGAGGGATGAAGTTACAGGAGAATGGAGAAAGTTACACAACACAGAACTGCACGCATTGTATTCTTCACCTGACATAATTAGGAACATTAAATCCAGACGTTTGAGATGATCAGGGCATGTAGTACGTATGGATGAATCAGAAATGCATATAGAGTGTTAGTTGGGAGACCTGAGGGAAAAAGACCTTTAGGGATGGGAGGATAATACAAAAATGGATTTGAGAGAGGTGGGATATGATGGTAGGGACTGGATTAATTTTGCTCGGGATAGGGACCGATGGCGGGCTTATGTGAGTGCGGCAATGAACCTCCAGGTTTCTTAAAAGTCATTTGTAAGGAAGGAACAACAAAAAGTATCAATAGAAACACTCTTAAATATTAATGTGTCTCATAAAGCTCTCTGAATTATCTGCTGTTTTCAGAAGTGTTTTGGATTGTACAATATGAGTTTTATTTCAATCCATCTATGTTACTAAGACTAGGTTAATTGGGTCAATGTATTGGTATATTTTATTGTACTAAGCTTTATAGTATTAAGACAAGATTAGTAATGTTATGTTTTATATAAAACAATAGGCAGCTAGAAAGAAAACTAGGAACTTGTAGCTAAATAATTCCCAAATTTTGTTTCTACTTCTGAGAAATGAAAGGTGGCAACCCTGGAACTAATATCTAAATAATTATACCTATGTTGTAATTTCAAAACAAAACAAGTTAATATCTTACAATTCCGATTTAAGCTTGTGTTTGTAATAAAATATTCTTCTATATACTAAATCGCTATTGAGATTTAATTTACAGTAAATTTATGCATCATCGTATTAAATTAACGTAGCAATGAACAATAAATCAGCTAATAGTTTTCTGAAAGGTCCGACCTTTCATATTACGCAAAAAAAAAAAAAGTCTGTTATGTGAAATATTCTGCTTTCGTTCATGAGGCCGTGGTCGAGTTCTGGCAGCAGAGGGCTTTGACCCGTCTCCACTCTGTTATTTCCTTCAAGCATTCACTGCTCCTGGTGAAAGGCTCTTCACCTCGGAGCGATGCGTGGGATTCCCCTCCTGTAGGTAACACAGAGAGCGTCTGTTGTGTGCCGTTAGCTGCCTCGTCTTGTCACCCCTGGGGGAGGAAGGCCCGATGAAAGTGGCACACACGGTTCGATTCTGAGGTCTTTAAGCTGACCACTCTCACATCGCATGCGTTGCACACATCATCTTCACAATACTCCACCTCGTGAACTAAAGGTTGCCATGGTTACATCCGAGATTCCCAGGTTAAAATCCTACAGAGGCCGATAAAATGTTTATGGCGATATGCATCAATCTGTGTTAAAACGTAGTAACCACTGTTAAAAAGTAACCGTAACTACGGTTAAAAGTAGCAGTGGTTAAATTATAATCACCGGTTTAGCCATCGGCATAAGGCGCTTGCCTGCCGATCCGGAGTTGCGCTGGGGCTCTGGTTCGATCCCCGCTTGGACTGATTACCTGGTTGGGTATTTTTCTCCCAACCGTAAGGCGAATGTCAGGCAATCTCTGGCGAATCCTGGGCCTCATCTCGCCAAATACCATCTCATTATCGCCAATCTCATCGACGCTAAATGGCCTAGTAGTGGATACAGTGTCGTTAAAATAATAACCAAGTAAAAAAATTATCGGTTACTTACACATGGTTAGCTGACACCTCACTTAAGGACAGAAGATGGCTAAATTTGATTTTTACCCCTAATTGATGTACCACTTGGAATAACTTAAATTCTAGATAGTTTTAAAAATGGCACCAAATAAAAGGACAGATACAGTAATCCATTAAAATGATTACAAGATGGGTCAAAAGTCGCTTTCCCCAAACATGTCCTTACATTTAATTACATTCAGTTTACATTTGACTACACTTTCCTTCACAGATTTTGTTCAAAATAGAGACATGACATAGGAAAAACAGTTGACGTACGAAAATGATTGTCAACCGATCACTTACTTCACAGGCCCGGGTTCGATTCCCGTCGGGGCAAATTGCCTGGTTGAGGTTTTTTCCGGGGTTTTCCCTCAACCCAATATGAGCAAATGCTGGGTAACTTTCGGTGCTGGACCTCGGACTCATTTCACCGGCATTATCACCCTCATCTCATTCACACGTTAAATAACCTAAGATGTTGATAAAGCGTCGTAAAATAAGCTACAACTTGCTACACAAGCTATTCGTTTGTTTAAGTTATAACATCTGTATATGTGTACAAGTATGAAATCTAAGAACGAATGTTTGGGAAAGCGACTTTTGAACCCATCTTGTATATCGCAGCCATTTTTAAAGATAAATTCAAAAAATCTTTGACATTTTACTCCCGGAAGCATGTTGTTTAAAAATATCTGTAGCACAATTTTTATATTCGGTTTCAATATTTTAAGGCAAACAACTGCATTTTAGAGGTACATATAAGGACATCTAAGCATATTTTTTAAATGTAACAAAATAAATTTATATTACAGAGAAAAGTTTTCTAGTAACCTAAAGAATGTTTGTACCAAATATCATGAACTTAGCTGGGTAGTTTCGAAGATATGTAACATTCTCTACTATGGAATGAAGTAAAAAATTAAAGTTACGAGAAACTGAAAGCAAATTTTAACATCATTTAAAAACCCTGTACACCAGATCTTTAAAAATGACATAAAGCAGCTGACAAGGTTAAAGATTCGCGTTAAATTTTATGTCATGTATATTTTTTATACAGGGTGAGTAAAAAGTATGGAACAATGTTTGTAACTTTCTTATTTCTAATTTTATGAAGAAATTATTTATACAAAATTTGTAGGATATCAAAGAAGGGATATTTTGAATATGTTTTCTAATACTAGGCTTTGCTTTTCATTTATAAAGGATGTGCCGAGGAGTCCGTTTTTTTTTTAATGGCACCATGTACTTATTTCCTCATTTTTTTATTCTTCTGGTCTCAGTACATACAAAATCATATTTTTTTTCCATTTACAAACTATAGTTTTTTTAAAAATTACCTCTTTAGAGGCGATGTATGTGTACTGAATAAAGGGGAATTTGAATGGTTCAGTACACCAATTTGAGGAGGCTTTGGATTAAACAATTGCAGACAAAAGCTAATAGAAAGAAAAGAATAAAGTTAATAAAACAATTGAATAACAATATTAATTTATTGAAATTTATAATTTAAAAAAGACACATGTAGAACATGCGCCATTGAAATTTAACTGCAGTAGTGATGCCAAACACGGGTTTTAAAGCAAGCAAACTCATTAAAACCAAAATTAATCGTATTTTGATTTCGGTTTACAAAAGATGCTCAAACGGTTTCATTGACTACCAAACAATGCATAAATCTGTCTTTGAAATTGTTTTATGTTTAACCGTTGTTATTCAGTTGTTTTTATTAGCTTTATTCACTTGTTTCTATCAGCTTTTGTCTGCAATTGTTTAATCCAAAGCCTCCTCAAATTGGTGTACTGAGACATTAAAATTTCCCTTTATTCAGTACATTTACATTGTCATCAAAAGAGGTAATTTTTACAATACAATAGTTTATAAATGACAGAATAGTAATATGCGTTACAAGAGCGGTATGTTGAAGTTTTCATGTTCGAGGAAAAGTTTGAAAAAGCGAAACGTAGTTGAGCTTTTTTAATTTCCGAGAATTGAAAGAAAACATGCCGCTCGTGTATCGTACATTATTTTGTGCGAAGATCGTTTATTACATAGCTGAAAGAGGAATTTCTAATTAGTTGTAATGAAATCTCCATCTTGGTTTCTGTTCAATAACGGCAACTCGGAAAACCAAAATATCTTTCTTCAACATTGTTGGTTTAAAATGTTTTCTGTGTTTACTGTACTCCAGCAGGCCGTGATATAAGTCTGTCTTTTTTTCCCCAGTCTATAAATGCGAACTTAAAACAAACGGTAAGGTTATGTAATAATTTATTTTTCATTTTAATATTTTAACAATATTATTTATATAACATATTGCAGTAATAACATCGGCAAGTTTGTTGATTTTTTCACGGCTTCCTTAATGTTACTTGCATCACGAATGCAGTAACTTTAGTGGAGTTGTAAAGTTTACTTACTTTTTGCAAATATTTAAAAACAATAATTAACATTGCAATTTAGGTGAAATTGCAGTGGTAAGTTTCCAATTTATAATTATTACTATGTTAAACGTCTCTAAAAATAATATGTTAAAAGCCTAAAGCAGTAAAATCAATATGTCACTTAAGCGGTAAGAAGAGGGAAATTGTTATGTGTGTTACGTTGGGAATACTGAATGTGGAATTTTAGACTTTCTGCGGATTGGTTTTGTGCGGAAACCAAGCAAATACGCACGATCTCGCACAAAAGTATTTTGTACGTACTGAGACCTGAAGAATCCAAAAATGGGGAAATAAGTACATGGTGCTATTAAAAAAAAACCGACTCCTTGGCACACTCTTTATAAATGAAAAGCATGGTACTTGAAAATATGTTCACAATATTCCTTCTTTGATACCCTACAGTCCACACCTGTGGAGTAACGGTCAGCGCGTCTGGCCGCGAAAGCAAGTGGCCCGGGTTCGATTCCCGGTCGGGGCAAGTTACCTGTTTGAGGTTTTTTCCGGGGTTTTCCCTCAACCCAATACGAGCAAATGCTGGGTAACTTTCGGTGCTGGACCCCGGACTCATTTCACCAGCATTATCACCTTCATTTCATTCAGATGCTAAATAACCTAGATGTTGATACAGCGTCGTAAAATAACCCAAAATAAATAAATAATACGCTACAACTTTTGTATAAACAGTTTCTTCGTAAAATTAGAAATAAGAAAGTTACTCAACCCGTATAAAAAGTATTTTTAATGATTTCTTTAAGTTAGGGTCTAAGAAAAATTGCAATCAAAATATGGTGTAATTTTTTTAATCCTGTGCACCAGGGCTTTAAAAATGACGCCACAGAAGCCCACAAGGCCATAAATGCGCGTTAAATATTATGTAATGTATTTTTCACATAATTAAAAAAGAATATTTTAAAAGCTGTAGGTTATGGGGTGAAAGGAAGGGCAGCCACACAAATAATTGCTCTGGTTACAGGTTAGAGGTCTAGAAGGGGTGTGTGAAACATCTTCACAACGTAATCCGCTTATAAATCAACTGACGCCAGAACAAGATTGTGTATTACCGCTTTGTATTACACGGTCAACAAGTTAAGTTACCGGAGGAAAGGCAGTCCACATAGGCAGAAACTGTACAGTCGATTAAGTCTGAAATGTAATACGAAAACACAAGGGGAAAGGTCACCACGTTCAAACAAGTGTTTCTTTACAAGAAGTTTAATATATTATGTACAGGGTGATGTAGAAGAGTTAGTAAATATTTTAGGAGGTAGTAACATCGACTATTCTGACATGAGTGAAAATGTGCATATGAACATCTGTCTAATTTTCGTTGTGTTAATAAAACAGTTATATTACCGGTTGTTCTGTATGGTTGTGAAATTCGGAGTCTCACTTTGAGGGAGGAACAGAGGTTAAGGGTGTTTGAGAATAAGGTGCTTAGGAAAATATTTGGGGCTAAGAGGGATGAAGTTACAGGAGAATGGAGAAAGTTACACAACACAGAACTGCACGCATTGTATTCTTCACCTGACATAATTACTTACTTACTGGGTTTTAAGGAACCCGGAGGTTCATTGCCGCCCTCACATAAGCCCGCCATCAGTCCCTATTCTGAGCAAGATTAATCCAGTCTCTACCATCATATCCCACCTCCCTCAAATCCATTTTAATATTATCCTCCCATCTACGTCTCGGCCTCCCCAAAAGTCTTTTTCTCTCCGGCCTCCCAACTAACACTCTATATGCATTTCTGGATTCGCCCATACGTGCTACATGCCCTGCCCATCTCAAACGTCTGGATTTAATGTTCCTAATTATGTCAGATGAAGAATACAATGCGTGCAGTTCTGTGTTGTGTAACTTTCTCCATTCTCCTGTAACTTCATCCCTCTTAGCCCCAAAATATTTTCCTAAGCACCTTATTCTCAAACACCCTTAACCTATGTTCCTCTCTCAGAGTGAGAGTCCAAGTTTCACAACCATAAAGAACAACCGGTAAAATAACTGTTTTATAAATTCTAACTTTCAGATTTTTTGACAGCAGACTGGATGATAAAAGCTTCTCAACCGAATAATAACAGGCATTTCCCATATTTATTCTGTGTTTAATTTCCTCCCGAGTACCATTTATATTTGTTACTGTTGCTCCCAGGTATATGAATTTTTCCACCTCTTCAAAGGATAAATTTCCAATTTTTATATTTCCATTTCGTACAATATTCTCGTCACGAGACATAATCATATACTTTGTCTTTTCGGGATTTAATTCCAAACCTGTCTCTTTACTTGCTTCCAGTAAAATTCCCGTGTTTTCCATATTCGTTTGTGGATTTTCTCTTAACATATTCACATCATCCGCATAGACAAGCGGCTGATGTAACCCGTTCAATTCCAAACCCTCTCTGTTATCATGGACTTTCCTAATGGCATACTCTAGAGCAAAGTTAAAAAGTAAAGGTGATAGTGTATCTCCTTGCTTTAGCCCGCAGTGAATTGGAAACGCATCTGACAGAAACTCGCCTATACGAACTCTGCTGTACGTTTCACTGAGACACATTTTAATTAATCGAAGTAGTTTCTTGGGAATACCAAATTCAATAAGAATATCATATAAAACTTCTCTGTTAACCGAGTCGTATGCCTTTTTGAAATCTATGAATAACTGATGTACTGTGCCCTTACACTCCCATTTTTTTCTCCATTATCTGTCGAATAAGAAATATCTTATCAATAGTCGATTCACCTTACATAATTAGGAACATTAAATCCAGACGTTTGAGATGTGCAGGGCATGTAGCACGTATGGGTGTTAGTTGGAAAACCTGAGGGGAAAAAGACCTTTGGGGAGGCCGAGACGTAGATGGGAGGATAATATTAAAATGGATTTAAGGGAGTCGGGATATGATGGTAGAGACTGGATTAATTTTGCTCAGGATAGGGACCAATGGGCTTATGTGAGTTAGAAAATTATCGACTGAAATAAGAATTCAAAATAAAATATATTGGCTGAAACTGCACTTAAAAATAACATTTATCTGCTTAAAATATATTTCTGAACTTCATTTGTGTTTTTCTCATTTGGCTGGCATGTAACAGAATTCTGCATACAGCAAACTGCCAATATAATTATTCTGAGGAACATAGTCCGTATTAAGCTGAACTTACTGCTCCTTTGTGTACTCGAGGAAAACAAAACTGTAAGGTTCTACCGAGAAAATCAGCTTATTTTGATGGGAATGCGATTGAAGTGGTCTATAAAACATGAAAGGAACGCCATTTTATTTGTAGATTCTGCTATCGAGATGGCTGCCTGGTTGCCATGGTAACCTCCACATTTGTCTTTATCATTAATTCATTAGATAAAAGCAAATCGTTTAATCTTTTTTTATATAAGCATTTGCAAGTTAAGTCATTTCAGAGATATTTCTGTGAATGATCGAAATTATTTTCATATCGTTCTTTTTATTAAGTATATTTTATGGCGATTCCTGCAGCAGGCATGTTAATTCGTTCCATAAATCTTGCACTCAATAAATTTCATCTACTTGCATTGTAGAGAATTCTCTTCGGTAATTTTAGGGGTGGCAAAAATCTTTAGCAGGGCTCCCTTCAGAAGTGAAATAAAATGAAGTCCGTGTTGTAAATTTACGCATGCAAACGAACCAAGTTCCCTGCGTTGCCAGATGTCTCCACTGCCCAACGTCTCTATGAAGATTGTAGGTAGATGTTTAGATATAAAAAATCATCATACGCCAAACATTCCACGGAAGAGTAATATTTACATAGAATAAGTGAGCAATTCCTTTTCATTGTTTCTATAGCAACGGAAGCAAACTCTGACCTCGTCGTTATGCATTTGTTTCTTCATTTCTTTTGTCAATTCTTTTCTCGGTTGGAGATATCGTTCAACATCCAATTAAATGCATGAAATAAGAGAGGAAATATTTTGTTTTAAATGTAGATATTTCAGACTTTGAAACATGCACAATGGTATCTACTAGCACATTCATAATTGTTGTGTAGGAAGAGCGTTTCTTCACCGATGCATGATACCAGACAATGTTACTGCTCGTAAAACCGATAAGTTATCTCATTGTGTTGAAGTGTGTAAAGAATACACGATAAACAACAGAGCGACCTTAGAGTGAGCGTGCTGGCTGAGTGTTCCAGAAGTCTGGATTTCGATCCTTTGAAGATCCTGTGAAATGTGTGAACAAATTAGTTACGGGACAGACTATTCCAGTAAATTATGTTTGCCTTACTATTTTCATTTCATCAACAAGTCAACAATGAAACTGTTTCCATAGCAACCAAACGTTCGTATGAAAGTAAATAAATAACTAAATAGGATGCCAACCTTTCAGAAAAAAAATGAAAAAATAATATGTTCCCATTTAAAAATGTTGTCAATGGCGTCACACCCTGTATAATAATGGCTGAAAATGTTGTTTCTTTTTTTTTTTTTCCTTTCAAAATATTAAATTTGACATGTCCGAACATTTTTTTTAATTAGTTAATTTCAGTTTTATTTGGATAATTCCTTACTTATGAAAAACCCTGTATGTAGACCTATATTATAGTGTTTTGTGTTATTGCGTGCAAGTCTCCAGTTCTGTTATCACACCTGTACTAGCCTGTATTTTATACAGTATAACACGAATTCCCATATTTTAATGCCAGGGTCCTTGCGTCGTATTATCGGGTTATTTGTCACAATGTTACATTTTGATGACTTTTTTAATCAATACACGATACTATAGGGACATCATTTTATTTTTACTTCAACTTTTATTGTACCGGAGTTTTTTAATGTACTTCACTCCCACTCCTTCTACTAATGAAGTTCCAACTGCCCTCCACACAGAACCAAGGCCGCAGTACTCAGTTAGTGAGTGTAGTACGTTTGAGAAATATGTTCGCGTTTTCCAGTGACGAAAACTTCCAATATTGAATCATATTTTCGCACAGGTACTGTCGTCCGCTTGCCTACGTCGCATCCCGATTTCCCCCACCTGCTTCTGCTCGCCCCTCTGTAAAGACTAGTGGCTGGGCTTTCTTAGCTCTTTTCTGAAAACATTAATTTCTGTTAGGAATTAATTGGACGTCTACATAATATTATACAATTGTTTAAAATAACTTAAATAATAGGGCCTCGTTAAGTAATTAACTGTCACGTGATTTCCCCCCTTTCTACGATCCTGCGGTATAACCACTTGGACGGACAGTAGATAGCATGTCTGAGTAATTTTATCTTTTCGGATCGGGCAGAAGTGAAGATTGAATTTACAGTACGTAAGGTACTCTTTTATAGAGTAGGTACAGAATTATTTCAACATGAGTTACTGGTACGAAGGACGAAACTGGTAATTGGAATTAGGTACAATAGTCTATAGTGCGATAATAGGCACAAAAGATCTGAAGCCTGTATCGAGATGAACTGCCACCATTTTCAAAAATGTGTTTAAATATCCATATTATGATTATTTTTCAATTTAACTTCATTCCCTATATTGTACGCTAATGTGCTGTAGACAGTATAATATACACTGCATAATGAATACGTCCACATGGACAGCTCAGTTCGTGAGTAAAAACACTCATTGTTAATACTGTACTGTATTTTGATTACACAAAAATCTAATGAAAATTATCAAACTCAAAATCGCGATATTTCCTAGTTTACGTAGGCTAAATGGATGAACTACTTTTCTTCCCTCCTATACCTAGTAAAATGATTTGTTTGTATTTTACGCCAGTATCATCGAATTCCAGTCGTGGAAGGGGGTAGCAAACGGTGTTTCCGGGTCTCAATCATTAATCCAAAGGTATAGCCAGGTTAATATTAAAAATGTTACTAAAATAAAATAATGTCCCTGATAAGAAATCGATTTATAGTATTAAACACATATTTTTAAGTCTTATGACACTGTTTTATGTTGGAACTTGTTCACCGCTGTGGAATAACGGTTAATATGTCTGACTGTGAAACGAGAGAGCCCGGGTTCAAATCCCGATTGGGACAAATTACCTGGTTGAGATTTTTTCCGTGGTTTCCCCTCAATCATGAAGAGCAAATGCTGGGTAACTTTCGGTGCTGGACCCTGGACTCATTTCGCTGACATTATCACCTTCATCTCATTCAGACGCTAGACAACCATAGCAGTTGAAAAAGCATAGTAGATGTGTGTCCACCATCTTGTTCTTGTACAAGTAACAGCCCCTCTTCAATGCTGTAGGCTATACAGCAGCCCTGAGTTCATGTTGTGGAATATCTGCCACGGTATGTACGATGCAGTCCTTCAACTCATCAATTGTCGTAGGTTTGCTCACTCTGTCCTTCATGTAACCCCACAACAAATAATCTGTTGGGTTAATATCTGGCGGACTTTTAGGCCAAGTTACAGCAAAGTGCCTACTAATAACACGACTACCAGAACAATCAAAAACAAACTCGTTGTCATGGTGATAAAAAAAATGTTCATTTCTTGTGTAATAAGCCAATACCAGATTTTAAGATAAGGTATATAGAAAATTAAGAAAATATGAACAATTAAAAAAATTGACTGCAGAAGAAACAAAAATGTAAAATGTTAAATAAAACAAATGAAGGTACACTTTATAATTTTATTTTATTTTTGTCTTCTGGAACTATTGAGAAAATGAAATAGTTGCATTCCGATGTATTTTTAGTCCCTTAACATTTTTTTTTATTACTATATAATTTTTCTGTGAAACATACAGAAAAGATAGTATTTACAAATTATTAATTTCACAATGTACAGTAAACTGTGTTACACAGTGTAGCCTATCAGAGGTCTGCATCGGACGTTTTCGCTCGAGCGCCAAGTAGTTCATAGCATAATCCAATAGGTAGCGCACATGCATGATGGGTAAAATTGTCACGAGCGATAAATCCTCGAACGGTATAAGCCGAGCGTTAGACATTCGTTCTTGTTACAGTGATGAACTGTGTAGTAACATCATAGATGTTTATCATTTCAAAACTTTGCAGCGTTTAACTAACCTCTCCATAGTACAACTACAAAACTTGCTTTAAAATGTAATATAAATGTTGTAGGTAAATGCCCCCCCCCCACACAGGAGTGATTTTGTTTTTGCCACATCTGATAGATGTTATTGGATGTAAATGTAATTATTATAAACAGAGAACACAATCACGATAATGCAAGAACTGTATCAAGTTTTCTAGTAGTAGTAATAATAATAATAATAATAATAATAATAATAATAATAATAATAATAATAATCTCTAATAATTAGTGTATCAATCTTTGCGTCTGTAACAGTTGTGCAGCATGATTATTCGTTTTATTATATTTTCTGTGACTTTATCTCTGTACTAATATTGTTATTAATCTACTGCTATATCAATAATATTTTGTAAAACGTTTCTACATTGTCGCAGTATATAGGCAGAACACTATGTATGGACCTATCATATTATATTATATGTGGTAAATCAAATATTGAATAATTATTAATTAGCAATAGTAACTGTATATCGAAGTTTTTCATACTATTTTATTTATAACTTCATGTTCCTGTTTTGGTACGTTCCATTGACTATTCCATTAGACGTTTGTCATAAATGCAGAAAATAAAGCCTTATTTTTACCGTGTGAGCAAAACATATGTGTATCTTATCTGTCGCCTTCCATACAAGATAAGACATGTCTGTGAGGTGACCTTGTACTGTGCTTCTATTTATTACGAGCGTATCACGACCGATCGTATCTCACTCGAGGGTGCGACACTCGACCGAGTTCAAGCGAGCGATTTAACTCCAATGCAGCACTCTGTAGCCTATATATTTTGTATTATGTTGTGAAGGTCCGACAATTTGGTTAGTTTGAGGGGAGGTTTCGATGTGAACTCACTAAGAGTTCCCTTGTGATTTACTGTAAAATATCCGAAAGCGCTTTCTTAATCTTCATCCATTATAAATTTTACATTCATAGACCCCCAAAGTCTGAATTGCTATATACGAAAGCATTTAAAAATGTAAAATAGTCTTCTATCGTAATTTCACAGCAAGAAAAAGCTGAAAATCGTGGAGTTACTTGCTATACATATTCTAAAATGTTAAACATAAATGCACCTGTGACCATACACTTAAAAAATTATACCAAGAATAGAACCTTCCTCCTCTTCTGGAATTAAAATCCATACATTCTGGGTACGAAGCCAGCACGCTATCCCGCGGAATCTGTGCTAACTCCACCGTAATTGATCTCCCGTGCCCACAGACCCGGGTTCGACACCATGACCTTCCCAAGGCATGGCTTCCACCAGACTCAGATCTTCATCGGAATCCACGGACGAGTTCGATTGGAGTGAAGGTTGGTATCCATGGTAACGACTCAGTGGCCAAGAATTTTGTGGTGCTGCATTTGTTTAAATGTAATATAGCTACTTGAGGGTCCAAAACCAAACGGTTGAAGCCTTTTTAACAAAAAGGGCCTGAATTCGATCCCTGAAAAACATTTTGTAGTATAAGAAATACTATTCTCAAATTTTCCTTTTTTCTTAATTGAAGAGAGTCAATAAATAGAATCGTCTCCATATGTTTCTTCCTTTTGTAATTTTCTACATTCCGCCCCCTGATACCCTCAGCATATTGTATTCTATTCGCCATCGTATTAAGTTCTGATTGTACAGTAGTGGCAAAAAAAAAACTGGATCTACCCTTGTGGCTGATTTCAGAGCCTTGTTCACTCCAGAGCACGATAGACTGGTAACTTAGACTATCGTGGTTCGAATCCTCCCTGGGAAGGAAACTTTTTTTTTTTTTGTTCTTTATTCAAATTTAATCCCAATACTTTTCGATTGCAGCGATATTTTACTACTTAATTAACTTATTATTCTCAGAACATGAATTTTACCAGCAATCGAAAAGTATTGGGAATAAATTTGAATAAGGAACAAAAAAAAGTTTCCTTCCAAGCAGGATTCGAACCACGAAAGTCTTAGTTACCAGTCTATCGTGCTCTGGAGTGAACAGGGCTCTGAAATCAGCTACAAGGGTCGGTCCGGTTTTTTTTGCCACTCGTGTACATTGTTTACTGGTGTTCATTTAAATTCCACTACATCTTTAGATCGTTTTTCGAAAATTCCAGGAAATATAGCGGGATCAAAATTAATAATGAGTCGTTCAGAGCAGAAGTGGTGTAAGTCAAAAATGTGTAATGAGAGTTAAAGTAAACATTCTGTAAAATACAGCGCAAAGTAGCAATTAATATTCAATTTATTTAAACTATTAGTAGTCAGTGGATAGCACGAAGGACATATTAATTGCTACTTTGCACTGTATTTTACAGAATGTTTACTTTAAACATCATTACCCAACTTTGACTTACACCACTTTTGCTCTGAACGGCTCATGTGAAGGTGATAATGCCGGTGAAAGAGTCCGGGGTCTAGCACCGATAGTTACCCAGCATTCGCTCATATTGGGTTGAGGGAAAACCCCGGAAAAAACCTCAACCAGGTAACTTGCCCCGACCGGGATTCGAACCCGGGCCACCTGGTTTCGCGGCCAGACGCGCTGACCGTTACTCCACAGGTGTGGACATTCTAAATATTTTCAGAATTACACTAATTTACAGTTATTAAATACCTTTTTTTCTTTAGTTTTAAGGGTAAAAGAATGTTACAAATACAGAATGAACTATCCAGAAGTAGGCCTATACTTTCTTTAATTGGCTAGAATTCTGAAGCTAAAAATGTGTTGTTTCCTTGTACAGATTTTTTTCTTCAATTTTTATCACAACAGTTGTTAGATAACACGACTTCTAGCAACTTGATTTTTTACAGTTGAATTTTGCATGCTAATGTACAGTCTTAGGCGGCCGGGTAGCTCAGTTGGTAGAGCAGCTGGCTACGGACTGGAAGGTCCGGGGTTCCAGGTGGTGACAGAATTTTTTCTCGATGCCAAACTTTCACAACGGCCCGAGGTTCACTCAGCCTCCTATAAAATTGAGTACCGGGTCTTTCCCGGGGGTAAAAGGCGGTCAGAGCGTGGTGCCGACCACACCACCTTATTCTAGTGCCGAGGTCATGGAAAGCATGGGGCTCTACCTCCATGCCCCCCAAGTACCTTCATGGCATATTACGGGGATACTTTTTTTTACCTTTTTTATTGTACATTCTTAAAGAGTTTACAAGAATGACGTAAAGGGTTGCAGGTCGTGTCCCTTTTAATTGCTCATTTTTCCGGAGAGACTTGGGAAATCAGTAAAAATCCATGTCGCGATGACTGGCCGTAGGGATCAGACTCTGGACCTCTAGAATACAAGGTAGACTTTGCTACCACGACACCAAAGACGTAATTTCAATTCAAGCAGAATATTTTTTTCGCCTTCTAAAAATTAATCCTGCTCAGCCTGGTTCAAACTTGCAGACGAAGGTTGTCATGGTAACCACAGAATTAACAGCTGAAAGTTAATACGCTGTTAACAGTACATATACGAGATAAAGCAGTTAATCGCCGATAAGTGTAGGCTTAATAAAGAAGGGCGAAGAGCTCACAGTGGCCACTTTCATTAAGTTATAATAAAGTCTGAAGTTTCCTGTTTTAATTTGCTATGTAACGTTTTGTAACAAGATTAGATATCGCCCCCCGCTGCATTGTTAGACTGCTATCTTAGCGATATCTGGCACGTGGAGGCAACACTTGAAGTGCTTACTTGAATTTGAATGCGACATAAGTTCAGTATGGAAAACGTGGTGGTTGCATACTGGAAAAATTTAGGCAAATATCACTAAATAAATTTACGCTTATTTTTTAACAGAAAAATCGAAATTTTAGTGGCCTCAAACAATATTTTCATTATCAGTTGTTGAACATACTGTACAAATTTCATCCATTATTCTCCGCATTGGCGCAAGTACAATATAAAAATTAAATTCAATAATAGACTTCATGCTCGACCATGCCGAAATGTAGTAATTATACACCTGGAAGCAGCCCTTTAATGGACTTCATTAAAGTACACCTATTCATTAAAGTTCAGGTGTTCCACCAATCAGAAAGCAATATGAAAGCTAAAGTATCGATTATTCTCGGATATGCAATCGAAAGACAACTAGCAAAACGTCACGGAGGCTGGAAATCCAATACTGTCGCAGAAGGTTATATTCTCTTACTATAATAATTAGCGTTAATTGTAAATAATATTCAAATAAATTCAATTTTTCATCTCGTTTTTCAATGTCTAAATCAATTTCAATGTTATATCAAGATTAATGTTTATTTTACTCTCTAGATTATATCAAGGTCAATGACATTTGTGTCTCGGAAAAAATCAATACTTTCGCGTCTGCGCACATCTCACAATTTACGAGATATTGCACGAGGTCAGTTCCGCTCCCCAGTCAGATAAGAATAATAATATGAATACTTATGAATAATTTCAAGTTAGAAATATGGTCGAGCATAAAAAGTCGTATGAAACTTGCCTATAATGGTAATTAAGACGCTCGTATGAAAATTATGAAACTCGCTTGCGCTCGTTTCATAAACGTACTCGCGTCTTAATTACTACCATTATAGGCTCGTTGTATAACGTACTATTCCATAGCAAGAATTCCACTGAGTTTGGCAACACAAGGTATCTCTACAGGAGAGGGAGTTAGAGAAATTCGCCTCTTGAAATAGAAAGTGTCTGTAATCATAAGAGTTCATTTTTTCGTCAGACTTTCTAATAGAATTTTTAATAATAATAATAATAATAATAATAATAATAATAATAATAATAATAATAATAATAATAATAATAATAATAATGCTGCACGCATTGTATTCTTAGCGTGACATAATTAGGAACATTAAATCCAGACGTTTGAGATGGGCAGGGCATGTAGCACGTATGGGCGAATCCAGAAATGCATATAGAGTGTTAGTTGGGAGGCCAGAGGGGAAAGGACCTTTGAGGAGGCCGAGACGTAGATGGGAAGATAATATTAAAATGGATTTGAGGGAGGTGGGATATGATGATAGAGACTGGATTAATCTTGCTCAGGATAGGGACCAATGGCGGGCTTATGTGAGGGTGACAATGAACCTCCGGGTTCCTTAAAGGCAATAAGTAAGTAATAATAATAATAATAATAATAATAATAATATATTGGCTATTGTATATGTAGTCGGTAATTATTATTATTATTATTATTATTATTATTATTATTATTATTATTATTGTTGTTGTTGCAGGGCACGTAGCACGTATGGGCGAATCCAGAAATGCATATAGATTGTTAGTCGGGAGACCGGAGGGAAAAAGACCTTTGGGGATGCCGAGACGTAGATGGGAGGATAATATTAAAATGGATTTGAGGGAGGAGGGATATGATGATAGGGACTGGATTAATCTTGCACAGGATAGGGACCGATGGCGGGCTTATGTGAGGGCGGCAATGAACCTTCGGGTTCCTTAAAAGCCATTTGTAAGTAAGTAAGTATTATTATTATTATTATTATTATTATTATTATTATTATTATTATTATTATTATTGAAGCGTTCCCTGGAATAACAACTTAACGCACATTACGTCGTCTTTTTCGTTTCCTGCATGTATTGAATCCATAATAACATATCTCCCTCCTGACAAAATATTTCCCTCCAACAATCACAGCGCAATTTAGAAACATTTGAATGTCATTCTGCGCAATGCTGTTATATCAGATTTAAAATGTTTGAAGCTCTGTATCTCTGAATTAATCTTTTTATGATACGTATTTTTTCTTTTCTTGTATATTAAGTAGCTGTTTTTCCTTTATTTTTTTGTATACGTAGTCAGTTGTTTCTGTACAAATTCTTCGTTTTTCTTCTCTGTATAGGTAATCAATTATTTTATCTTCCTTCTCTATATGTATAATAGGTATTCAGTTCTTTTTCTTTTGTTTTCTACATAATGGATAGTAATTTGTTTTATTTCCATCTCTGCATATAGAGTATTCCATGTTAAGAAGAAAGCATTTGTTTTAAAGGCCTTGCTTAGTTTATTATAGAAGCTCTGTCCTTGGTAGGCGTTTCTATGCCAACTGGACATTTGATGGAATAGCCTTCTATGCTGAATGCTTTTTTCTTAACGTGGAATCCCCTATAGTAGGAAGTCAATTGGTTTTTCCTTTCCTTTCCTCTTTGTATTGTAAGTAATCAATTCTTTTTCCTTTCTTCTCTGTGTAATATACGAAGTAATGAGGTGTATTGCCCTTCTTCTCTGTTTAAGGGCAGAGGATGGTATTTTTTTTAACTTTTTTCCTATTTGGTGTAAAATATTAATTTTTTGTATGTAGAGAGCTCATAGCTGTGGCAACTCAACCAAATAAAAATATTTTGAAAAAAATTATTTGGGGGCCCAAATTTGAAAAAAAAAAAAAATATATACCCAATGCAGGATTGTACTAAAACCGATATACCTAAACCGTTTTTAAAGATAGATTCAAACAGTTTTTTGCAATGCACTTGCAAAAGCATGTTCTACAAACTGTCTAACAGAATTTTGATATTAGTCCCTACGTTTGTAAAATAGACAATTAAAAATTTAATGACAATTTTCTGATTTCCTTTCTTGCAAACAAACGGACGTATTTATAAAATGAAATCAATTAACAAAATTCTGTTACAGAGAAAAGATTCCTAATAGTCTAAAGAATGTGTGTTCTAAATTTCATGCATGTATCTTTAATAGTTCAGAAATTATATCCATTTTTGTCTGGCACTGTAGCAAAAAAAATGAAGTTACTGGAAACCGATAAAAGTGGGCGTGTGATTTAAAAATCCATAGCGCAGGAAGTTTAAAAATGTCTCAACATCCGGTAAGGGCAGAAATACCCAAAAAATGTTATGCAATGCATTCCACACATATCAAAGGGTATTTTAAAGAAAAAAGAATTTTTTTTTTTTGAAAATTTAATTTACCGGAAACAACAGTAAAAGTGGGCGATTGATTAAAAAATCCGTAACGCAGGAAGTTTAAAAATGGCGACTCAACATCCGATAAGGGCACAAATACCCACAAAGTGTTATGCTAGGCATTCCACGCATATTACAGGGTATTTTAAAGTTTTTTTTTTTTTTTTTTGTGGGAAAATTTACTCATTTTTCACCAAAAAATACCACCCTCTACCCTAGTTATTAGGCACTTAATTTTTCCTTTAAAGTATAATAGATGTTCAGTTGTCTTTCTTTTTCTTTTTTTCTTTATAATAGGCCGTCATTGTACCCTCTTTCTTTTCTATGTAATATATATTTTGTACAATAGGTAGTCATTTGTTCAGTTATCTACAAAGATAAATGTGTAGTCATTTGTTCTTTGTATACTAGACAGCTATTTGTTTTTCCATTCACTGCATAATTGGCAGTCGTTTTTTTCCATTCTCTGTATAGTTGCAGTTATTTGTTTTTTATTCTCCGTATAATAATCAGTCATTTGGTTTTCTGTTCTCTGTATAATAGGTAGTAATTTGTGTTTCTATTATCTGTGTAATGGATAGACATTTCTACCCAATCTCTGTACAATGGAGAATCATTTGATTTTTTATTCTTTATGCAGTAGGTAAATTTACACAATAGGCAGACATTTGTTTTTCTATTCTCTGTATAATAGTCATTTGTTTTTCTATTTTTTACTTTTCTTTCTCTGTATCGTGTGTAGTCGTTTGTTTTCCCCTTTGTATATGTGCAGGCCTGGTAATTTGTCTCTCCCTTCATTTGTTCCTCATATTCTGTATAATGAATTGAGATTGAATTTATAAGATAGAAGAAATTCGAAGTCTGTGATCAGAGGGGAAAGGTTATTTACGTCATTGCCAGACTTTTATTATCTTTGAGATCTTATTTTGTCTTCATCTCGCAAAGTTGACAACTTTCTTATCAAGCAGATGATAAACGAGATGAAATGTAAACTGTACCATGACTTGCAAATCGTCACCATTAGTTCGCATTGTGGACAGCAGATGTCTCCAGTGAACGCGAAATCGTAAGAACAAACTTAACGCCTCAATTATACAAACTCGGACGTAAGGAACATGATGATTTTTTTCTTTTCGGTGCCTGATCTTCAGCTGTTTTGAATTGAGTTAATCCTGGCAGGAATTTGGCTACGAAGTTCTTTAATGAAGATTCATCTTTCTTACTAGGAAAGCTTAGTAACGATAGTTCGTTTTGGTTGTCTGTAGTTGAGTTTCCGAGATTTCGAAAAGTTTAACAACCAGTTTTATTAAAAATAGAAGCAAAAAAAATGGAAACACGGCCAACGCTGGGTGCTTTAAGCTAGTAATTTAAATAAAAGAACAGAAAATACAGGGTGATTCAAACCACCCGTAACATACATTTATTTCGGAAACTAGTGCATTAAAATTTTCGAGAAAAAAATATTTATTACTAAACCACATGTGAACTTTCACTTCTTGAAGAAGAAAAATTCCCTGGGTGTCTAAAGTCTGGAAATTTGTATGATTGTGAGTGTGCCGGGTTAACATTAATTAACCAATCATCAAAAATAAAAATAAATAAAAAAATACATCAGGACTGTCGCTTGGCAGTAACCTGAACACACGTTTCAGCGTCACATTGTTGACAAGTAATTCCATCTGTAGCACAACCATAAAGCATCTAATAGATGCTATAGATTTACCAACAACGAAATAGTAATATGCGTTACAAGAGCGGTATGTTGATGTTTTCATGTTCGAGGAAAAGATTGAAAAAGCGAAACGTAGTTGAGCTTTTTTAATTTCCGAGAACATGAAAACAAACATACCGCTCGTGTATCGTACATTATTTTGTGCGAAGATCGTTTATTATATACCTGAAAGAGGAATTTCTAATTAGTTGCAATGAAATCTCCATCTTGGTTTCTGTTCATTGACGGCAACTTTTAAAAACTAAAATATCTATCGTCAACATTGTTGCTATAAAATGTTTTCTGTGTTTACTATACTCCAGCAGGCCGCGATATACGTCTGTCTTTCCCCCCCCCCCAGTCTATAAATGCGAACTTAAAACAAACGGTAAGGTTATGTAATGATTTATTTTTCATTTTAATATTTTAACAATATTATTTATATAACATATTGCAGTAATAACATCGGCAAGTTTGTTGATTTTTTCACGGCTTCCTTAATGTTACTTGCATTACAAATGCAGTAACTTTTGTGGTGTTGTAGAGTTTACTTAATTTTTGCAAATATTTAAAAACAATAATTAACAGTGCAATTTAGGTGAAATTGCAGTGGTAAGTTTCCAATTTATACTTATTACTATGTTAAACGTCTCTAAAAATAATGTGTTAAAAGCCTAAAGCAGTAAAATGAATCTCGCGCTTAAGCGGTAAGAAGAGGGAAATTGTTATGTGTGTTACGTTGGGAATACTGAATGTGGTATTTCACACTTACCGCGTATTGGTTCTGTGCGGAAAGCAAGCAAATACGCACGATCTCGCACAAAAATATATAGTATATTATTATGGTATTTGTAATGATTAGTAAAGGCATGTGGACGACAATAAAACTTAATTTGATAAAACCTTTAAATTTCCAGCCAGCGCAGAGGTTCGAACCCGATACCGCGGAATGGTAAGCTGGTGTTGCAGTGCTTATCGTTGACTTGCAAGCGCTGTGTACCACTTGCGAGGCCTCTCTGACCCCACTGCCCATTCTTCAAGCCTCGTCTATATTAACGACGTGTCCCACATTGTGTGAATGGACAACTGCTCCCATTCCGCACCCCTTGACCTGTATTATATTGGTTTATTTTCTTCTGTTTCAGCGGTTGCCCTATTGGACAACAATGCAGAGGATGACCCCGAGTACGCAGAAGAAGTGAGTACAACATCCGAACCTACTATCTTTCGTTCTTCCGATATACGAAATGTTAAGAGAAATCGTTGTTGAGAAAAACAGATTTCCAGATTTTCACGAAAATATACGTTTTCGGCATTGCTCATATCGAAAAAATAGTTTTGGACACAGTATCTGTCTGTGTGCAGCGATTTCTACTAAACTGTTGGACGGATTTTGTTCATATTCAGTATCTACGAGTCAATTTATCAGGGAATCATGTACATGAAATATAATAATTTTAGTACTAGTCTGTCTGTGTACAGCGATTTCTACTAAACTATTGGACGGATTTTGTTCATATTCAGAATCTACGAGTCAATTTATCAGGGAATGATGTACACGAAATATAATAATTTTAGTACTAGTCTGTCTGTGTACAGCGATTTCTACTAAACTATAGGACGGATTTTGTTCATATTCAGTATCTACGAGTCAATTTATCAGGGAATGATGTACACGAAATATAATAATTTTAGTACTAGTCTGTCTGTGTACAGCGATTTCTACTAAACTATTGGACGGATTTTGTTCATATTCAGTATCTACGAGTCAATTTATCAGGGAATGATGTACACGAAATATAATAATTTTAGTACTAGTCTGTCTGTGTACAGCGATTTCTACTAAACTATAGGACGGATTTTGTTCATATTCAGTATCTACGAGTCAATTTATCAGGGAATGGTGTCCATGAAATATAATAATTTTAGTACTAGTCTGTCTGTGTACAGCGATATCTACTAACCTATTGGACGGATTTTGTTCATATTCAGTATCTACGAGTCAATTTATCAGGGAATGATGTACGTGAAATATAATAATTTTAGTACTAGTCTGTCTGTCTACTTACTTATTCACTTACTTAGGCTTTTAAGAAACCCGGAGGTTCATTGCCGCCCTCACATAAGCCCGCCATCGGTCCCTATCCTGAGCAAGATTAATCCAGTCTCTACCGTCATATCCCACCTCCCTCAAATCCAATTTATTGTTATCCTCCCAGCTACATCTCGGCCTCCCCAAAGGTATTTTTCGCTCCGGCCTCCCAAGTAACACTCTATATATATATATATATATTTCTGGATTCGCCCATACGTGCTACACTCCATGCCCATCTCAAACGTATAGATTTAATGTTCCTAATTATGTCAGGTGAAGAGTACAATGCGTGCAGTTCTGTGTTGTGTAACTTTCTCCATTCTCCTGTAACATCATCCCTCTTAGCCCCAAATATTTTCCTAAGCACCTTATTCTCAAATACCCTTAACCTCTGTTCCTCTCTCAAAGTGAGAGTCCAAGTTTCACAATTATACAGAACAACCGGTAATATAACTCGTTTATAAAATCTAAAGTTCAGCTTATTTCAGATTGTACTGTGTTATTAATCAAAGAATGCGAGAGTCATTTGACTTCATAGCTTAGAGATTATGCAACGAAAATGTTTCCACGACGTCCGCAACAGATTTCCGTGATTACCAGAACGCAAGGTCACGGAGTACGAACACATCTGTCTTCGTGAGGCCGTTGTGATTGTTGTATCATAATGCCTTGCTGTGTCATGAAGCCAGTAATAATTTCAGGTTTGAAAACTGTTGTTTCTTTTCCTTCGTATAAAATTCTTTAGGATCCCCATCAGTTTATTCCAATCTGTCAAAAGCCTTTTCTAGGTTCACAAATACTGTATTTCTTTATTCTTCTCTAGGCATCTTTCGTCTATTGCATCTCTCGTATCCTTTCCCTTCCTGAAGAGCCAAACCGCTCTTCTTCCAACTGTTCTTCCATCTGAAAATATAAACGTCGATTCAGTATTCGCAAGAGAATCTTCGTCGAGTGCTATATTAGACTGACAGTCCCGAACTCCTTACATTTCTTGGCATTATTTTTCGTCGGTATTGAAATAAACACTTTCTCCGTAAAATCTTCAGGCCATTCGCCTTTCTCGCATATTTCTTTGCATAATGATAGTATTTTCTTCTTGTCTTCACCCAAGCATTTCACTAACTCAGTGGGGATTCCATCAACTTCTGTTCCTTTCCAATTCTTCATTTCCTTAAGCGCTACTTCAACTTCTTCGCTTAAGGGGAGAGGATGGTATTTTTTGGTGAAAAATTAGTAAATTAAAAAAAAAAAATCTTTAAAATACCCTTTGATATGTGTGGAATGCATAGCATAACATTTTGTGGGTATTTGTGCGCTTGTCGGATGTTGAATCGCCATTTTTAAACATTCTGCGTTATGGATTTTTAAATCACTCGCCCACTTTTATTGTTGTTTCCGGTAAATTAAATTTTCAAAAACATTTTTTTTTCTTTAAAATACCCTTTGATATGTGTGGAATGCATTGCATAACATTTTGTGGGTATTTGTGCCCTTCTCGGATGTTGAGACGTCATTTTTAAACTTCCTGCGCTATGGATTTTTAAATCACACGCCCGCTTTTATCGGTTTCAAGTAACTTCATTTTTTTTTTTTTTGCTACATTGCTAGACAAAAATGGATATAATTTCTGAACTATTAAAGATACATGCATGAAATTTAGAACACACATTCTTTAGACTATTAGGAAACTTTTCTCTGTAACAGAATTTTGTTAATTGATTTCATTTTAAAAATACGTCCGTTTGTTTCCAAGAAAGGAAATCAGAAAACTGTTATTAAATTGTAATTGTTTATTTTACAAACGTAGGGACTGATATCAAAATTCTGTTACAGACAGTTTGTAGAGCATGCTTTTGCAAATACATGGCAAAAAACTGGTTGAATCTATTTTTAAAAGCGGTTTAGATATATCGGTTTCAGTACAATTCTGCATTGGGTATATTTTTTTCAAATTTGGGCCCCCAAATAATTTTTTTTTTTTTTTCAAAATATTTTTATTTGGCTGAGTTGCCACAGCTATGAGCTCTCTACATACAAAAAATTAATATTTTAAACCAAATAGGGAAAAAGTTTTAAAAAATACCATCCTCTCCCCTTAAAATAGAAAATCCTTTTTCGTCTTTTGATACGGCTTCTTCGTTTTCTATAGCTAAGTCATCTGGACGATCCCTTGTCTCATATAACTCTCCTACATATTTCGTCTATCTGTTTAGTATTCCTTATTTGTCTGTTATTTCATTTCCGATGTCGTCTTCTATCAACCACATGGATTTCCTATTCTTATTTGTGAAGTCCAAACATTTTACTTCGCGGTACATTAAATCATATCTTTCTTTTCTCTCTATGTCCTCTATTTCTTCACATTGCTCTTTCATCCAGTCTTCTTTTGTTTTATTAATTTCTCTTCTTAGTTCATTATTTAGTTTCCTGTAGTTTATTCAGCTTTTATTCTGTGTTATAACTTAAATAATATTTATGCTCGACCATGCCTAAATGTAGTAATTATACACCTGGTAGCAGACCTTTAATGTATGTCATTAAAGTACACCTACTCATTAAAGGTCAGGTCTTTCAGCCAATGACGACTCAGGTTACAACTGTTCAGCCAATGACAGGTCAGCTTTCTACCGTTATAAAACCGCAAGTATCGATTATTCTCGGATATGCAATCGAAAGAGAATTAGCGAAAAGTCACGGAGGCTGGAAATCCAATACTGTCGCAGAAGGTTATAATAATTAGCGTTAATTTTAAATAATATTCAAATAAATTCAATTATCATCTCATTTTTCAATGTCTAATTTAATTTCAATGTTATCTCTGTAGGTTCTTATGGCCTAGCAAGGTCAATGTGGGCATCTGTTCCTCGGAAAAAAAATCAATACTTTCGCGTCTGCCAACATCTCACAACATACGGGACATTGGTCAAGGTCAGATACAAAGAAAATTAATAATATCAAGTTAGAAATATGGTCGATCATAAAAAGTCGTATGAAACTCGCCTATAATGGTAATTAAGAAGCTCGTATGAAAATTATGAAACTCGCTTGCGCTCGTTTCATAAATATCCATACTCGCTTCGTAATTACCTTCATTATAGGCTCGTTGCATAATGTACTATTATCATATCATAAGAAAATATTTTCCCAGTCCTTGTACCGCGGTTTTTTTTAACAGAGTGGTTTCGCGAACTGAAAGCAGTCTGTGCTGTAACAAATAGACTATTTTCGAATAATTTCATTATTCAGAACTGTCGGATTTGTAAATTTTCGAATTAATTTATTCTGTTTATAAATCATACGAAGATATGGAAACCAAAATGAAAAGTATCGAATACAATTTTGATTTAGTTCCGGACTTCAGGTCTGCCTCCTCTATCTTCCTATATTCCAGTTTTGCGTGCATCTCGTCATACCATATTAATTACTAGCCCCTCTGGAGATCAGTACAACTTCGCACATGTGATTATCATCTCTGGTGTAGAGACTCACTCAGTACCAAGGACTGACAAACCACATAATATTAGTGTTAACACAAATATCACATCCATTTACTGCATCATTCTAATTCTGACAGTCATCATTTACGTATTCTTTCGAGCAATCTGTGACGTCACAAGAATTTTACATTGAGTTTGTTCCAGCAAGCCATTAAGAACGAGTTACGAACTCTGTGGTTACGAACTACACCGAACATTTTCGACGCATGCGCTAGTTGACTACGTTCGCAGAACTAGTTCGGGATTTTACGCTGTTGAAACATTGTTCCTTCACGGCCTTCGGAATTTCTTCTCATATTAAAATTACTTCCGAAATAAATCATTATGAAATACATCACTATCACCTTCCAAATACTCATGATTGACTATTACTTTTATTTTAACCTGCCCAGTCTCGAAGCATTTTAACCTCAACCGCAGATTAACCCAACTGCGTATGAGCTATTCCATCTCAAATCGACCGAAATATAAAGAAAATTGACCTTACAATTTCTAAATACAATGAAACTTTTTTTGTACGTTGAGAACTGTGATACAATGCTTTGTGCAAAGTTTGAGGCATCAGAACTTCATAGTGTTTAAATTAAAAATATTTAAATTTATCGTATTTTCATAAAATTAGCAACTTTAAACTGTTGTGGCTCCCAAACCTTTTCACCTAATGATCAAAATCATGGTTTAGTTTGATGCTGAGAAATTAAAGTTTATATTGACATATAAACAGATTTTCTTACTTTTTATGGAAATGGAGAAATTTAGATCTTTACTCATTAAGACGCCTTTGCCTAGGAAAAAAAATATTTTAAAAATATATAGTTAGATTCCGCACTGAAAGTACAAATAAACACATATTTCTTTATTGATGGTATGTTGATAAGAAAGTATTGAAAATATCAAATAAAGAAAATAAATAGTACGCGCGTGAACTAACCAGCTGACTGTGAGACGGAAGCTAGCCGAGACAAGCAAGGCCAGGAGACAAACACGTGGTGTTTCGTCTAGTAGCGCATAGCTGGGCTAGCTTTATCACAAGTTTTCATAAACACAGGAGTAAAATGACGCCCAACGCTCGCTTATCTTCAGCTCTCGGCCAGTGCGTGCGGTACTGCGCCATTCATGTCTAGGCGTGTGAAAATAATCTATTTAATACCCTCGAAACTTAATGCCGAGCCACTAAGCAAACAATGCCGAATTCCTCTTAATAATGCAAGGTTTTTTCTCAATAATTTTTTACATTTTTACAAATGGCCAAAAAGCCTAAAAGCAAGTAAAATCAGATTATCTATCTCTCTGTGTACAATAAAAATAAGGATTACTTCTTAACATAACCTACCAAATATCAGCTTCAAAATGAGCTCTCGTTCAATGTTCTGCAGTAAATGGTTCCAGAGTTCTGAGCGCCGAAAGAGACTTGTTTTTATAAAATACGCTAAATTTGTCGCTCAATAATACGAAAACCGTTTGACTTTCGATAGTATATTTTTGAAAATGCGCTCTTCTCAGCACGTTCTATAGATAGGGAAAAAATTAGAGTATAAAAAATGCGAGGTTTTTTACTGATCGATTTAATATGGAATAGCCTATATGCGTCAGCAGTTCAGAATTTCCAGTTCTTGATCTTAATCGAGAACCAGTTCCAGGAACAGGAAACTGTAAGTTCAGAATCGGTTCAAAACCAGATCAAGGCTTGTTGGAACGCACATCGAGATACTACGCAAGAGAAGGCAGTCCAGAATCGATTCTGAACCGTGCTGGAACAAACTTACCGTATAGTAAATCCCTAGTGTATTAGGTAATAAAGCAAGGGAAGCAAGTTTTATTCAAACACTAGCCGTACCCGTGCGCTCCGCTGCACCCGTTAGAAATAAATATAAAATAATTACATAATTTAAATAGGACATCTGGTCCAGTGAACATTCGTGTTTGATAGAAGGATAAATCGTTTAATATGTCACTTAATTTAAATTGTATTTAAATAATTAAAATGCGATCATTTTGGTCCAGAGACCACTCATTTAGTGCAATGATAATTCCTTTAACATGTTTCTTAATTTTTATTACATGCAAATAATTAAAATATGATCATTTGATTCAGAGAACATCCGTTTTTGGTGCAATTTGGTCCCATCAAAATTTTGCTTGGAATGAAACGTATCGGAAATCATTTTTAAAGAAACTTTTGTTATGTAACATTTTTCACAAAAAATCAATAATAAGCGAGATATTTCGGTTTATTTAATTCAGACCCCCCTTATAACCCCCCTTTTAAATAAAGTATTTTGAATGTCATATAGCCTAAAATCTAAGTTACAACGAACTTAATTTATATTTCAATTTTCATATAAATCGGTTCAGCCATTATCGCGTGAAAAGGTAACAAACATACAGACAGACAGACAAACAAAATTTTCAATAAAGCGATTTTCGGTTTCAGGATGGTTAATTATACATGTTAACACCAATTATTTTTGGAAAATCGAAAATTACCAGAAAAAATTTGGCTACAGATTTATTATTAGTATAGATTCCTTAATTCGTTGACGAAATGTAAGTTTCAATTGAAAATTTTACTTCCTAATTGCACTATATTGTAATAACGGATTTTCATGGTAGTTTTATGAAGAAAGTACGGAGAATGTACATCACAGAAACAGGAAATTAATAAAACCGCAAGGAAGCAGTTTGTTATTGTAGTTTCCGAAGGAAGAGGACTGAAAATTCAGTTTGTGCAATGTTGATTTGGCCACAGCGTAAAATTCCGAAAGCTGATTACATTGTTGCCGACGCGGTTTATCTTGCTTATGGTTTGGTCATAATGTTCGCTATTGGTGTGTTACAGCATTTTCTAGACAAAGACTGACCTTGTAGTTATAAAGATTCCCGCAAGCTTATTTGTGGGTTTCTACCATGACATGTTTTTGTGATGTGTTAATATACCTCGTGAGTGCACTATGTTTTCTGCCGTTGACGACCTGTCAGACTGCAAGAATTATTCCGTGAGGTTGCGGATTTAGCCTAGGCCATTTGCAATGCACGTATGTTGATATTAATTCTGTTACGTATTTTATATAGTAATCTCAGACCTCTAGTGACATTTATTAGGACTATTTCGTGAATAAAATAAAAATGTAAATAATATATCCCTCAAATTCGCTCACAAATGTTAATAAGTGTATATTTATAAATACTTAACCTATTCAGACATTGTGAAGTTGAAATAGATGAATAACGATTACTGCAATAAAGAAATTGAATGTTATTCAGTAATGCCAATTGAGAAAAGCGAAACACAAGTTTAAAAATGTTAATTACATGCACTGCGCTTTTCTCTTGTTATAACAAAAATACGTTTTCATTATCTGCTGAAATCATAATTTAATTTCAATATTTTATAGTATAACCACAGTCTAGTATATACAGTCACGAAGCTCAATACATAGAAAATATGCATCCATAGATAGTTGCTAAGCACTTTGATCGCTACTATCGCCTCATTACAGACAATGCGAAATAGTACCTGCACAGTCTATTATTCCTAGCACCCTCAACAACTCAAGCTTCGTGACTGTATATACTAGACTGTGGTATAACTACAAATAACCTGGTTAATACATTAATTAAATGAACAATTGTTATGAAGGAGTGTCATTTTCTTTAGTACAATGGACATGGAATTAGAAGATGAAGATGTAGATGTGGAAGTAGGATTTCGCACCTTATTTAGTACAATGGATTCATGCTCATTTCCCGATCGGGGCCAGTTACCTGGTTGAGGTTTTTCCGAGGTTTTCCCTCAAACCAATATGAGCAAATGCTGGGTAACTTTCGGTGCTGGACCCCGGACTCATTTCACCGGCATTATCATCTTCATTTCATTCAGACGCTAAATAACTTGAGATGTTAATACAGCGTCGTAAAATAACCCAATAAAATAAAAACAAAAAAATTCATGCTCATTGATTTACGTGGAATCAGTCGACGACACTGACTAAATAAAAGAACGACCATGCGGTAAATTGAAATTCATAAATCGAGCTGTATTAATTATCGCGATTTATAACTGTGATTGGTTGTAATTCAAAGTTTCATTACACCTCATTGACCGAAAATGGAATGACGTCATATAAACGAAATAATCATATAAATTTAAGTTCATATAGGCCCTAATTTGTGATATAAATTAATAATTAAAAAGTGACAGGACATTTACGAAATCCCTTACATTGAGTGAAACGTGTTTATGTTCGGTGGACCTGTTAGTATTTTTCGATTATGTAAAGATATATTAAAGGATTAACAGTTACGATATTTACGATATCAGTATCGTATTACAATACGAGTTTGATAACCTGCCGAGTATTGTAATATGAAGTTACAATAAGTATATCGTAAAATATTTTATTCACTTTGATAAACAATTAATTTTTAAATAAAACTTATTGTATTATTTTTATTAGTTTTGAGCATGTATTTTGTAGAGAGGCGATTGTATTATTATTATTATTATTATTATTATTATTATTATTATTATTATTATTATTATTATTATTATTATTATTAGTTTTTTCTGCGAGAGACGATTCGTTTGTTTGTTTTATTACTTTATGCTCGACCATGCCGAAATGTAGTAATTATACACCTGGTAGCAGCCCTTTAATGGACCTCATTAAAGTACACCTATTCATTACACTTCAGTTGTTCAGCCAATGAGAAATCACCATTGTACCATTATAAAACCGCAAGTATCGATTATTCTCGGATATGCAATCGAAAGACAATTAGCGAAACGTCACGGAGGCTGGAAATCCAATACTGTCGCAGAAGGTTATGTTCTGTTACTATAATAATTAGCGTTAATTGTAAATAATATTCAAATAAATTCATTTGTCATCTCGTTTTTCAATGTCTAAATCAATTTCCAGGTTATATCAAGATTAATGTTCATGTTATTCTCTAGATTATATCAAGGTCAATGACATTCGTGCCTCGGAAAAAATCAATACTTTCGCGTCTGCGCACATCTCACAATTTAGAAGGCCAGTTCCGCTCTTCACTTAGATAACCATAACACGAATACTTATGAATAATTTCAAGTTAGAAATATGGTCGAGCATAAAAAGTCGTATGACACTTGCCTATAATGGTAATTAAGACGCTCGTATGAAAATTATGAAACTCGCTTGCGCTCGTTTCATAAACATACTCGCGTCTTAATTACTACCATTATAGGCTCGTTGCATAATGTACTATTTGAAGACATAAGGTTTTTGTTTATAACAGAAGAACAGCAGAACTATAAGAAATAAACAAACATTGTTAAAGTGGTGTAACAGTAAAACCTGTTAAGTACTGACAAATCTGAAAAAGCCTTGTGAAAAATTGAATTTGACGAAAATTTGATTCTGTACAAGAAACTCAAGAGTGGCGCCCTGTTTTGTATGTCAACCTTTGAATGTAATCTCCTAGTTCTGCTACCGACAGATGATCGCCTACAAAAAGGAAGTTTATAATAGTGACAAGATTGCCTCAAAGTACGAGAGTCGTTGGTGCGTACGGTGGATAATCGTGTAAGGACACGTGTGTGTGTGTGTGTGTATGTGTGTGTAGGGTATTTCCTGCACCCACGCGCCACTTCTGTCCTAGTCCTCAGGGTCGTTCACGCTCAGTGGAAGACACGTGACAATAGAAAGCAGTGTGTCGCTATGGGAACGAGATAACATCTCATCTTTGTGTCTTTATGTAATACAATTATAGTACAACAGAATGACAGCTGTATTTCAGGCGTGTCTGCTAATTAACGTAATGCATGCATTTTCCTTGAATCCACACGATTCATAGGGTTTAGACAAGCCGAACGAAATCATAGTCTATGTGCTGTTTATTTTTAAATAGCGGCAAAGTTCAATGACCTCACTGCGCAGAGATGCAGTTCCGATTACATCTAGCCTAGTTCTTGTAGAACATCATTCACCAAGCCAGTTTACGGCACTGGAAAGCGTTCTGCGTACTTGCTTACTGGCTTCTAAGCAACCCGGAGGTTCATTGCCGCCCTCACATAAGCCCGCCATTGGTACCTATCCTGAGCAAGATTAATCCAGTGTCTATCATCATATCCCACTTCCCTCAAATCCATTTTAATATTATCCTCCCATCTACGTCACGGCCTCCCTAAAGGTCTTTTTCCCTCCGGTCTCTCAACTAACACTCTATATGCATTTCTGGATTCGCCCATACGTGCTACATGCCCTGCCCATCTCAAACGTCTGTATTTAATGTTCCTAATTTATATTAGGTGAAGAATACAATGCGTGCAGTTCTGTGTTGTGTAACTTTCTCCATTCTCCTGTAACTTCATCCATCTTAGCCCCAAATATTTTCCTAAGCACCTTATTCTCAAACACCCTTAACCTCTGTTCATCTCTCAAAGTGAGAGTCCAAGTTTCACAACCATACAGAACAACCGGTAATATAACTTTTTATAAATTCTAACTTTCAGATTTTTTGACAGCAGACTGGATGATAAAAGCTTCTCAACCGAATTATAACAGGCATTTCCTATATTTATTCTGCGTTTAATTTCCTCCCGAGTATCATTTATATTTGTTACTGTTGCTACAACATATTTGAATTTTTCCACTTCATCAATGGATAAATTTCCAATTTTTATATTTCCATTTCGTACAATATTCTGGTCACGAGACATAATCATATACTTTGTATTTTCTGGATTTACTTCCAAACCTATCTCTTTACTTGCTTCAAGTAAAATTCCCGTGTTTTCCCTAATTGTTTGTGGATTTTTTCCTAACATATTGACGTCATCCGCATAAACAAGCAGCTGATGTAACCCGTTCAATATGATAAGGGGACACTCTACTAAAAATGACAACTTTCTCTGTAATTAATTTTTAACCAAATTTTGAGGCGATGTTTACTATGTAAAGGACTAATAAAATCAAAATTTTTTACTCCCAAATGTTTTTAGCTTATGATTTTTTTTTTATAATATTTCAATTTTTTTTTTTTTAGAAATATTTTCAAACCCAACTTCGTAGTAGAAGATCTCAATTTTCAAGCTTCCTTTTTTTTTTTTTTTTTTTTTGTTACATTCACAAGGCATAGGGAAACATTTATATGCATTCATTTTATAAAATATTTCATTTATTCGCTTTCAAAAATATTTTTGAACTTTTTAAAATATTATTTTTACTATAATTCATGAAAAAAATATTAATAAAATAAACTAGCAGCATTTCTCACAAAATAAATGCATAGAAACATGCAGCTACCTCATAAATACTTGCAGTAAAAATTTCATCCAGATTGATTAATATTTGGCATAAAAAGCTGGTGTTGAATCAACAAAAATAAACTTACGAAAAAATAGATTTGAAAGTAAAATTAATATTATGTAGTAACACATACCTATTAAAATTCTCCTCCGCTACATTCATCTAGTAACTTCAGAGAGCCAACTTTAGACAAAAAATTACTAGATTTGTAATGAGAAATTTGTAAAAAAGAATTCTTTAATGAAAAAATAAGTTTCACAGTTCTTCTTCCTTAATTAAAAAGATCAAACATATTTGTAAATATAATTGAACTAAATCTATTTGGGATATGAAAGCATACATTCTAAAGAAATTAAATGAGAATAATTTGGAAAATTTTCATGATTTTCAGTGGATTCTCCCCTAAACATATGTTATAAATTTCAAAATTATCACCCTCCAATAGATTTTGAGCTGCGATCATGAAAGTTTACCACTTATTCATTAGAACTTTATTAAATGTGTCTTAAGTTCAACATCTACTTGGAGGATTTACTGAAGAACTGTTTTAGAACATGGGAGGGGTGATAGTAGGAGTATGAACAATAAAGTGCATAAGATTTGCTGATGATATGGCGTTGTTAGCAGAAGAGGAGATGATACTAAGGGATATGCTACTGGAGCTAAATGACAGCTGTGAGCAGTATGGCATGAAGATAAATGCAAACAAGACAAAGACCATGGTCATAGGAAGAAAAGTAAAGAAGGTAAACGTGCGAATTCTAAATGAGGCAGTAGACCAAGTGGACAGCTTCAAATACTTGGGGTGTACTATAAGCAGTAACATGAGCTGCTGCCAGGAAGTCAAAAGGAGGATAGCAATGGCAAAGGAAGCTTTTAATAGGAAAAGGAGCATCTTCTGCTGACCTCTGGAAAAAGAACTAAGGAAGAGACTAGTGAAGTGCTTTGTGTGGAGTGTAGCATTATACGGTGCAGAAACATATAGTGAAGAGAAACGACTAAAGGCTGTGTGATGTATCTTGTCTCACTGTGAAAAGAGAGAGAAAGGAGATATGTCTTACTTCGTCTGTGTTGTTATGGCGATTGGGGAGTGGAGCCGTGCCGTCCATTCATCCAGTGTCGGAAGGGACTAGTTGATACATTCTGTAGCGCAAAATAAAATAACAAAATATCTCCATACTCTGTAGTTCCGTCACTGAGCTTGTCTTTCAAGAAACTGAGTTCCGGCAGCCTGTACAATAACAAGGTTTTGAAAGGAATACTGAAAATTTACAACCTTCCTATAATCTCTACCCTCATTTGAAGGGACTTGGTTTTATTGCTACTGAGACAAGATAAACCTTACCAGGTATAGAAGCATTTGAAACGTGGATATGGAGAAGAATGGAGCGTGTGAAATGGACAGACAGAATAAGAAATTAAGCTGTGTTGGAAAGAGTGGTTGGAGAAAGAATGACGCTGAAACTGATCAGGAAGAAAAAAGAAGGAATTGGTTGAGTCACTGGCAGAGAAGAAACTGCCTACTGAAGGATGCACTGGAAGGAATGGTGAACGGGAGAAGAGTTCGGGGCAGAAGAAGATGTCAGATGATAGACGACATTAAGATATATGGCTAAGAGGAGGACAGAAAATAGTAAAGATTGGAGAATGCTGGGTTTGCAGGGGCGCAATGGGCCACCGTGAATACATGGGTCCGTCCCAGTACGACCCTCGAAAGCCAGGCAAACAAATCAGACAGTACTAAAATAGGAAAACGTGTATTTTTTCACGTACTGTAGGCACTCATTGTTACACGCAATCGAATTCATAATATAAGATCGTCTACCGAGGCATAGCTGCAACACACATTGTGAATATCAATGGAGGAACTCCTGGTGACTAACAGAACACCCTGTACTCGTTCTCTCCGCGGTTTCCCCGGTTTGCCAATCTCTACTTCGGACGAAACATTACGTAAGAAGCCGTCGTTGTTTCTACAGACACTTCCCGCATGTTTATTCAGTTCAGTGACAGTTGACAGCCATTAGGTATCATTCTGGCATGCAGAATATTTATTGCACCAGATAGGCAATGGATATCGGAAAGTCTTGGTTCCAAACCTGGCGAATCCTACCTGAAGTATAGGCTCGTATACCGTGATAATGTGACCTTTATCATCAACAGTGACGTATCCAATTATCGTAAACAAGGAGATGATATAGCTATCATGCCGGTTTTGTTGATTCAGGCGCACAAATGGCGCAACCCACAAAATCATATTTACACTTTACCGCTTTGTAACTGCGCGAAATGCGATACAGAAACGATAATTCTGCTGAAATATCATGGGAAAACTGGGAATTATGATTAGGCCGATTTACATTTTGAAGCTAAGAATATGAGAAGCTGTTTAAAGCAATAAAATCAATATGGAAGTTTTGTGTCTTAGTATTAATAGTAACCACAGTCTACTATATACAGTCACGAAGCTCAATACGTAGTAAATATGCATCCATAGATAGCTGCTAACCACTAGGATCGCTACTATAGCCTTATCACAGACAATGCGAAATAGTATCTGCACAGTCTATTGTTCCTAGTAGGGGAGAAGTGGTTACAGTGTGACAGGGAGAACAGTGAGACATTTTATTAGATGGTAAATTTTGATGCTGAAATGTTTGTAACAGTGGAGTTGTATGTTGCATGAGTAAAGTAACAGTATTTTCATACTCGATTTGATTCTAGTTATAAAGGTGAGTGATGAAAAAATAACTCGTAATTTTTCACTCTAGAAGCAAAATTTTGGCTTGTGTTTAATGAAGGTTATATTGGATATACAAATGAAATACAAATATGAATGTTTTGTTACCTAATACTATGGTATTTGAGATTATGTTTGGCAAAGTTTCGTCATTATTGTTCTGATTTTGAAGTGACGGCGTAATTTTTAAACGAACTATGCGTAAAGGGAACAGTGAGACATGCCTTTGAGGGGTACACTGAGACGTCTCACTGTTCCCATGTACCAATGATTTGCAAAAACAAACTGTAATTATATTACGAGGGGGATCCAGGAAATAACGACCGTTCGCGCATACCTGCTGCGCAGCTGACTCCCCTTCCTTGTTTGAAGGTCAACTGGCTTCCTTAACATGTGTTCTCATAATGTTGTCAGTACTGGTTGCAACAAGTCGCCATTGTGCATTTTGTGTTACTTCAAAATGAACGACGTGAATGATAATCCCGCCGACTGTGAGGTGAGGAGTGTGGTTCGATTTTTGAATGCCCGACATTTGAAACCTGCAGAAATTTACCGGCAATTGAAAGAAGTGTATGGTGATACTGTAATGAATGAAAGAAATGTGAGAAAATGGTGCGAAATGTTCAACTCGAGAATTGCTGGATCAATTCGGTTGGGAAATCTTTGATCATCCGCCCTATAGTCCAGACCTTGCTCCTAGCGATTTTCACCTTTTCACTAAGCTGAAAGACTTTCTGGGTGGTACGCGTTTTGGAAGTGATGAAGAAGACAGTGAACAACTGGCTTAATGAACTGGCGGCAGAGGAGTATAACACGGGAATTCTAAAGCTAGTGAACAGATACGACAAATGTTTAAATGTAGGTGGTGATTATGTAGAGAAGTAAAGGAAGCTTCAGTTATGTAACAGACTTTGTTTTTTTTTTCAAATAAATATATATTTTTTTTAATCATTACAACAAAACGGTCGTTATTTCCTGGATCCCCCTCGTACATTCACCAGCAACTAACATTAAAAATGAACATACTAGTAACCAATTTAGGAACTATAGCTTAAATAATGGATACATTACATTTTAATGGTTTCTTAAATAAAAATTTATTCACAAAATTTAAGAAAATATTTAAAAAATAATAAAGAATTAAATTAAATTCTTATAATTATAAGCTTTGTTGTCACCAAAAATTCATTTTATTTTTTTCGCAAAAATTTGAAAAGTCATGGAAAATTCACTTTTCCAAATGTTCCAGTTGTTTCAATGGTTTCGAAGTCAGACTCAAAATGATTCTAAATGAGTCTACAGAACATAGCAAGATAAAGAGACAGCAAGCTTTTGTTTTGTTTTGAAATAAATGTAAATCATTTGAATGTCCGTTAATAGACACTGTGGTGTCTCACTGTACCCTCCTGAATGGGAACAGTGAGACATTTGCATTTTTTTGACAAACACGCATTGTATATTATGTCCTTTATCTATTAACATTTTTGTTTATGTATTATTGTACTCCATGTTTTAATGTCTATTTTTATTGCACTTGATTTTAAAAATACTTGAAATTTCACTTGCATACATATGTCTTAATACTTTGTGTCTCACTGTACCCACTACTCCCCTACCCTCACAACTCAAGCTTCGTGACTATATATATTAAACTGTGATAGTACTATAAACCCTTAATTATAGTCACGTTGAAGTTTTCTGAATGAAAATGTAGAAAATGGCAAGAAAATATGACGAACGAGAATTACGGAAAAATTATAATACATTGGGAAAAGAAAGTTGTGGAAGAAGAAGAAGAAGAAGAAGAAGAAGAAGAAGAAGAAGAAGAAGGAGAAAATGATGGTGATGATGGTGATGGTGATGATTTCCTGCCTGCTCCACACCTGCTCTCGCACAGAGCGGTCTGGTCTAAGCCACGCCCCCTGCAGTCCTGTTGCCTTTCTCCGGGTAGGCCGCTCGCTCAGTGTTGTCAGTGAGTTCTGGTGCGCTGCCGAGCTCGCCATGGGCCTGCAGAAGGTAAAGCAGTGAGTGAGTGAGTGTGTCCACGTGGTGTGCTACAGCGGAGTTCGCACTTCCAAATCCGGACGACGACGACAACAACAATACGTAACGGGGAACGGGACAGTTGACAGTGGACCGTGCTGTATGTAGTTTTGCTGTTTGCGAAATTTATCGCCAGTGATCGGGCTGTATCTATGCCAGATTCACCCGTCAGCTGTTTATCACCTCACAGATACAGGGTGGACCGTAAGTAATGCCATTAATTTCAGGGGGTTATTCTTTGAGATATTTCAAACAAAAAAAGTTTAATGCAATTACAGTAGAACCCCGATTATCCGTCACCCTATTAACCGATTGTTGGATTATCCGCGTCATTCTCTCCTTTTTGGTTGCAGAAAAAATATTGAGTACTGTACAATACATTAGTACGTATTTTTTTTTATATAGAGTGATATTATAATGCAAGCCTTTGTCCTTACACATTATGATCTACTGTTCGAGTGAAGTGTTTGATTTCTCTGCAAAACGTCTTTCAGAAGTGCCAAAAGAATACAATATGTTGTGCTAAGTATCGAGATAAGTGTATATAATTGAGTGGTTTTGGAAAAGAGGAACTGTGGTTCATCTCACATCGAAATACGAGATTGGAGTTACAAATGTGCGATACTTAATAAAAAACAAGGATAAAGTGTATAAATTAATTAAATCTATAACATGAGACCTATAGTTTTCCTATCTTTCAACAGAAATCTATCATAGGAAATTTCCTTGGCCCTTAGAAACCCGTCATTGACATTCATTCATTCATTCATTCATTCGTAGTGTTCTGTTACTGCAAACCCAGCAATCTCCAGTCTTTCTTACAGTATTTTCCGTCTTCCTCTTTGTCTCCGCATATGATCCATATATCTTAATGTCGTCTATCATCTGATATCTTCTTCTGCCCCGAAATCTTCTCCCGTTCACCATTCCTTCGACTGAATCCTTTAGTAGACAGTTTCTTCTCAGTCAATGACCCAGCCAATTCCTTTTTCTCTTCCTGATCAGTTTCAGCATTACTCTTTCTTCACCCACTCTTTCCAACAGAGCTATTATACTTAAAACTTCTGGTCCACCACCTAATGTGTTAAAACACATGACCACGGAGAAAATTTCGAAACTGCATTATTCAACACTTAATTCTTCTATGGTACGGATTATCCGATTTTTTCGATTAACCGTTCAGCCCACCCCCTTTATTACCACGGATAATAGAGGTTCTCCTGTATGCTTGTTTTTGCTTCCTTTTAAAGATATAATTGTTCATCTTGATTACACAACTTTTAACACTGTATCACTTCGGAATATATATGATATGAACTTTCTTGTGTTAAATTTTAACGTACCTTGTTAACATGTTTCGACCTATTTTGGGTCATCTTCAGAACTGGTCGTTGTTGGTCTTGGCGCCTCTTGTTTCCTGTGAGGGTGCGTTCGTAGTGTAGAGTCAAAGAGTATGTGTGTTTTGAAATTGAAAGCCAGAAACTCAACACACTAGAACAATATGAAATATACAGACACACGAAAACACACCCCAACGATATTCTCAACACACAACTCAATTTCAAAACACATACACTCTTTGACTCTACACTACGAACGCACCCTCACAGGAAACAAGAGGCGCCAAGACCAACAACGACCAGTTCTGAAGATGACCCAAAATAGGTCGAAACATGTTAACAAGGTACGTTAAAATTTAACACAAGAAAGTTCTTGTCGTACATATTCTGATATAATTGTTTTTTAATGAACACTTCAAAGCGTGTTTTGGGAAAGACATTGATTTAATTCCCAATGTGCTCAGTCAATTTGAGGGGTTAGGTACAGCTTAGAGCAATAAAATTTTGGAAATATTCAACATATTTTCGTCCATTACTGTGTCTTGTACAATAATGGAAATTAGTATGTGTAAACACTGTCCTTCTGCTATATGAAAAAAAAAATATATTTTTAAGATTTAAAAAAAATATTTACACATTTGTTTTCAAAATTCAGTTCACTGTGCAGTGATGAAGCGTTTCCCACATAACTAAAAAACTATTCAACATTCTGTGATGAAATTTTTTCGTGTATATGCATGTTATATCTACAATATGATGCAAGATCACTTCTCTACCTTTGATAGATTGTCTGATAAAAAATAAATTCACTTAAAAAATGGTCAAATATCAGTATTTTCTTCTAACACATAATACTTACTTACTGGCTTTTAAGGACCCGAAGGTTCATTGCCGCCCTCACATAAGCCCGCCATCGGTCCCTATCCTGAGCAAGATTAATCCAGTCTCTATCATCATATCCCACCTCCCTCAAATCCATTTTAATATTATCTTCCCATTTTCCCTCCGGCCTCCCAACTAACACTCTATATTCCTTTGCTGTGGTCGTGCCAGAGAATCAGTCCCATTCCGATGCTTATTTGAAGGTTTCGTAACAAGCTGTTTTTTTACGGTGATGGGTTGTTAGCCCTTCGCCCAATCCCCAAGCTGGAGGACCACCCCTCATCGGCTGTCCGCTACTCCTTATTCGTATAATGAAAAAAAATATATTATTTATTAAGGAATGTAGTTTAAAGAGCGTAATTTGTAAACATGAGTTTCAGCAATAAAATAAAAGACAGAGAACATGAAAAAGTTAACAAGTTTATGAGTTATGAGGAAAACGCTTCATCACTGCACAGTGAACTGCCACCATTTTGAATTTCGAAAAAAATATACATAAATAATTTTTAATCGTAAAAATATGTTTTTCATATAGCAGAAGGACAGTGTTTTACACATACCAATTTTCATTAATGTACAAGATACAGTACTAATGCAGGAAAAAAATATTGGATATTTCCAAACATTTTATTGCTATAAACTGTACCTAACCCCTTAAGAGAGCAGCGTATTATGATAATAAATGATTGAAAAAAAAAAATTAGTTTTGTCCTTTAAATGTGAAGAAATTTGATACAAAAACGTACGTTTAAAGGATAAAACTGAAATTCTTTCAATCATTTACCATCATAATACGCTGCTCTCTTAAATAGAATCAATGACTTTCCCAAAACATTCTATGAAATGTTTCATATAAAACAATTTTTATTTGGAAAAGGAAGCTAAAACTTTTCTGTTTGAAATGTCTCAGAGATTAATCACCTGAAATTAATGACATTACTTTTGGCTCACCTTGTATACATACAGTATAGTGCAGGTATTTTTACTTCATCCGTAAGGGTGGAACCTAACTACTTTTCCCCTATTACTGCATATGTTACTGGATTATAGTGATTTTCCAGCCGTCAGGTTGAATTTTCTTTTGTCAACTTTGTTTCGAATTTCGGTACTGAAAATACTACGACTGACAGTTACTTTCTGTTATGTTGGCAGCATCGTTTGTCTTTGAAGATGTTGCCAACGGTCATGAAACAAAAGTTACTAGCGAGTGTCATTTGAAATTTCAACGTAATTAATAATATTATTAATAAAATAATACAGTAATAATTCAAAAATAAACAGCAAACATGTTAAAGTGTGTACGTGCGAGTGTCTCCAAAGCCTACCCACTTCACTTGCATGATTCAGGTGGTTTTCGGTTTGCGGAGTTTCATGTTAATTTCATTTGATCAAAATAAATTGGTAATTGTGAAGATCCACTCCGCCAACGATTTTCGATTTTTTTTATGATAACCCCCCAATTTTACTCCCTTTTTTCAAAAGGACTTGGGGGGGAAAAAAAAGGAGCGATATGACCTAACCTAACCTGAATTTCGACTTAGGCATCAATCTGACAAACACATTAATTTCTCTTACCTTAACAGTTCGATGCATTGATGCCTAAGTCGAAATTTAGATTAGGTTAGGTCATTTCGCTACTTTTTTTCTAAGTTATTTTGAAAAAGGGGTGAAAATTAGAGGTTTTCAGAAAAAAATTCGAAAATCGATGGTGCAGTGAATTTCCACAATTGTCAATAAATTTTTAGGTTAGGTCTCATGAATCATAAATTGTTCTCTCAAAGCAATTAATTTCATTTTGCTACATAAAATATATTTTAATATTAGATCGATCAATCATAAATAAATAAATAATATTTATTCATTGATTAAAGTTCTCGTTAACACTTTGTTAAAAACATAAAATTTACTCTGTCACACGTTAAAAGTGTTAAAATTGTTAAAAAGGTATTTATCTTCGACAGACGGCCCGTTTCGACGCTATGTGTCGTCGTCTTCAGTATCTCTTGAACCACTGGTGATCTTAGCTCTGCGATGTGCAGTTGTCGATGGTAGGGGTGGGGGTGTGTTTCGTACATAGGATTGTGATTGTATCTGGTTTGGTGATATCTGGCAACAGTTGGCGACATTGAAAAGAATGCTATATTAGCTTTTTAAGAACTAATGTCACGTGAAATCCGCTATATCTTGAGCTGAACGTCTCGTATCGCAGCAGGAGCCTCTGGCAGGCAAAGCAGCAAAAGAGTAGCACTTCATAGGGTGGTCACAGTAAATAGATTTATTAGTTGCATTTTACTATTTAGTTGCTGCGTTTATCTGTATAGAGTTTCAATTATTTCGTGATCTCACCACATGTAATTAACTATTCTTCACAAGGCTTCATTTGTCTGCATTCATTTGTTTTATTCCTCAAAACAGAAATACCGGAATTACCAAAGCTATACGTTGCATGTTGTCTTACGTCGATCAGTTTTTAATGTGGGACGTTCAAGTGGAAACCTATTCAGGAAGGATGCATGTCACCATTTCTGTAGTACTCCACGCGCATCTTGCAACATATCATTATTATAAAAACAAATGAAATTTGAATATCATTGTACATTATACAGGATGATCCGTTTGTGTGTGGATAAAATAAAAACACAGTAAAACATTTACTACTGAACTTTATTTGTTGAAACTTTGTGCATACAACACTGAAAGATGGGAGATTCCTCAGAGCTCAACATGACCCCCATTGCGCACCCTGCACAACTCATAACGGTGATGCAATTCAGCCCATGTCCGTTGTAACAAAAGAGGGGTGATTTGTTGAAAAGCTTGAGTAATTTTTACTCTCGGATCATCAATGTTCCTGGGTTTCTGTGAATAGACAATGTCTTTAAGAAAACCCTACACGAAGAAGTCAGGAGGGGTTAGATCTGGGGAATTTGGGGGCCAAGCCAAGAGATAGCTTCTTCTTGTACTGGGTTTCGCCTGCGATCTCCTGCATGTTTTTTAACACGGAACCTGTTTCTACAAATGTTCGATACCACAACATTATGGAATCCTATTTAGATACATTACGCACACCATACTCACGTCGAAATTCCCTTTGAACTATTTTAACAGTCTCAAATTTAGCATACCAAAGAACACATTGTGCCCGCTGTTGATTTGTAGTAGCCATTTTAATCATCTACGGTTTTCATTTGTCCTTTCAGATTATGCATTGTTGATTGTCATATATGGAAACTCCCATCTTTTAATCATAATATAACCAGCAAGAAATTTTTTCATAATAGCTTTATAATAATAAATTAATATTATCCAAACCCAAACTGTATGTATTACATTCAAGATATTACTAGTGACTTCAACAGCGAATGTTGTATTTATTTCCTTGCACTGGTTACGACATTGAATAAAAGTTCAAGTTCTTTGTTTTATGATTATACTGAGATGATTCTCCCCAAGCGGTGACCTACAATTATCTGAAAACACACGACCAATGAATGCTCCACATAATTATAGGAATTCTACGAATACCCTGCAATTTTTTTTCTATAGAATTAAAAATGCTTAAAATATCTCAAATTTTACTATTAAGTTGTGTTCTCTTTCAAATAACAGCATGAAAGCTAATTTAAATATCAATTTGGTACACTTTAAATCAATAAATTAATCAGTGAAATACAAAACGGTTAGAGAAGCTTCAACAAAACATAAACACAACGCAGGAGGCCATGCATAGCCACATGTTTTCCTCTCCAATAGTTCCAGTTAAAGTAGGCCTTAGGCTTAGAGTAATGTTTACGTTTTCGTTTACAGGATGAAGTTTCGCATTAATAAATTGTATTGCGTAGTGTATTTCGTTAATATTTACTGCTTATTTTCTTCCTGAAAGAAATCGTACGTTTCAAGTTGACCTCGATACCGGAAAACGCGAACATAAACAGTAAACAATCGCAGAATAATTACAAAAACAAAAGAAGAACGAAAATGTCCTTTATATCTCCTGGCGGTGCATGGCCGCCTGTATATTGTGTATAATTCGATATTCTTTTTTTTTTTTTTTTCGTTATGTTTATATACGCTTTGACGTGATATTGGGCTATTCCATCTCAAATCGACCGAAATATAGAGAACATTGAGCTTGCAATTTTTAAATACAATGAAACTTTTTCTGTCCGTAGACAACTGTGATATAATGCTTTGTGCAAAGTTTGAGGTAACAGAACTTCATAGTGTTTAAATTTAAAATATTTAAATTTATCGTATTTTCATAAAATTAGCAACCTTAAACTGTTGTGGCTCCGAAACCCTTTCACCCAATGATCAAAATCATGGTTTATTTTGATGCTGAGAAATTAAAGTTTATATTGACATGTAAACAGTTTTTCTTACTTTTTATGGAATTGGAGAAATTTAGATTTTTCTTCATTAAGGCTCCTTTGCCCACGAAAAAATATTTTTAAAATATATGGTTAGATTCCGCATTGAAAGTACAAATAAACATAATTTTTACTGATGGTACGTTGATAAGAAAGTATTGAAAATATCAAATAAAGAAAATAAATAGTACGCGCGTGAACTAACCAGCTGATTGTGAGGCGGGAGCTAGCCGAGACAAGCAAGGCCAGGAGACAAACACGTGATGTTTCGTCTAGTAGCGCATAGCTGGGCTAGCTTTATCACAAGTTTTCATAAACACAGGAGTAAAATGACGCCCAACGCTCGCTTATCTTCATTTCTCGGCCAGTGCGTGCGGTACGGCGCCGTTCAAGTGTAGGCGTGTGAAAATAATTTATTTAATATCCTCGAAACTTATTGCCGAGCCCCTAAGCAAACAATGCCGAATCCCTCTTAATAATGCAAGGTTTTTTCTCAATATTTTTTTACATTTTTACAAATGGCCAAAAAGCCTAAAAGCAAGTAAAATTAGATTATCTGTCTCTCTGTGTACAATAAAAATAAGGATTACTTCTTAACATAACCTACCAAATGTCAGCTTCAAAATAAGCTCCCGTTCAATGTTCTGCAGTAAATGGTTCCAGAGTTCTGAGCGCTGAAAGAGGCTTGTTTTTATAAAATACGCTAAATTTGTCGCTCAATAGTACGAAAACCGTTTGACTTTCGATAGTATATTTTTGAAAATGCACTCTCCTCAGCATCTTGTATAAATAGGGAAAAAATTAGAGTATAAAAAATGCGAGGTTTTTTACTGATCGATTTCATATTGTAAAAATTATTCGTACAAGCTAAGAATTTGTAAGTTTTTACGTTTATACTTAAAATTTCAGACTGGTTATTGCAGACACAGAAGATGCTTTGTTTCTTCTGAGGATTTTATCGTCCTTGACCGGGATTGGAACCCCGAACCTCGGATCAAGCGGCTAAGTCGGTTACCACCAAGGAAATTTGCCATAGTTACCACTATACAAGAATGATGATTGAAACATGTCTTCCCAGTCTTAGACTTGTGGTCATAGTTTTCTTCTGGGGCAACTGTATTGTATCTGAAGCTACGTTAGATTGTCACCTGGGATAGGCTACACTTACAGGTTTCTGAAGCAGTCCGCACTGATCGAGAAGGCGTGCCTGCTCAGGATTCTAGTTCAAGGTTTGCTCGCGTGCCTCTTTGTACACTGGTAGATACAGGTTGTACTGACATTTTTATATTCTTCTTGTTTCGCTTAACCGCAGAGCCAAGATTGATGATTTACGCATCTAGATAATTTATTGGTTCGGACGCGGGAAATATAAATGCAGATAATGAATGCTGACGTACAGGACTGGCCACTGGGGACGGATGGATATTAGTAGGCTGTGGAATGTCAACGCAACAATCGGCGAATATCATATTGTTACGAATTAATTTTCTGTGTTTTGCAATTTGAAGAACTATGGGATATTTTTCAGTAAATCAGTAGGCATTTTCTGTGGAGACTATTTTTAAGGGGTTAAGTACAGCTTACAGAAGTAAAATTTTTGGAAATATTCAACATTTTTTTCCTCCATTACTGTATCTTGTACGATAATGAAAATTGGTATGTGTAAAACACTGTCCTTCTGCTATATGAAAAAAATATTTTTACGATTTAAAAAAATACTTACATTTTTTTTTTTTTCAAAATTCAAAGTTCACTGTGCAGTGATGAAGCGTTTCCCTCATAACTCATAAACTTGTTAACTTTTTCATGTTCTCTCTCTTTTATTTTATTCCTGAAACTCATGTTTACAATATCATGCTCTTTCAACTACATTCCTTAAAAAAACAATATTTTTTTTTTTATTTTGTGTTAGATATTTGACCATTTTTGAAGTCCACACCTGTGGAGTAACGGTTAGCGCGTCTGGCCGCGAAACCAGGTGGCCAGGGTTCGATTCCCGGTCGGGGCAAGTTACCTGGTTGAGGTTTTTTCCGGGGTTTTCCCTCAATCCAATATGAGCAAATGCTGGGTAACTTTCGGTGTTGTACCCCGGATTCGTTTCACCGCATTATCACATTCACCTCATTCAGACGCTAAATAACCTAAACTGTTGATAAAGCGTCGTAAAATAACCTACTAGAATAAAAAAAAAACATTTTTGAAAATGAATTTATTTATCAGACAATCTATCAAAGGTAGAGAAGTGATTTTGCATCATATTGTAGATATGACATGCATAAATACATACAAAAAATTTCATCACAGAATGTTGGATATTTTTTGAGTTATGAGGGAAACGCTTTATCACTGCACAGTGAACTTTGAATTTTAAAAAAGATATAAATATTTTTTTAATCGTAAAAATATGTTTATCATATAGCAGAAGGACAGGGTTTTACACATACTAATTTTCATTATTGGACGAGATACAGTAATGGAGGAAAAAAATGTTGAATATTTCCAAAATTTTATTTCTTTAAGCTGTACCTAACCCCTTAAACAGGGAGCATTGTACAAGCACAGAAATTTCATAACTAAATTTCGAGTTCTAATACATAAAAGAATAGTCTACCCAAACGAGATACGATTTTAAAATGGGTTAGCAATTTTCGTGTTCAAGGCAGTGTTACTCAATCATTATTTTGTGGCAGTATTCCGTTTGTGAACGCTGAACGATGCAAACTGTCATGGCAAGAAGTCGGGTCGGTTTTGTTCAGCAGTGAGACAGCCTCTAGCGTTGAATATTGCGAGATCGACTCCTAGAAGAACTACCCAGACTTGGGGTAAATAATCCTCTCTTTGAACAAGATGGTGCCACGGCGCATACCGCAGCAGAAAGCTCGACTAACCTCAGAATCACGTTCCCTGATCGACTGATTTCAAGATTTATGGACATACCTTGGCGACAAAGATCTCCGGATCGAGTACTGAATTCCCTCCAAAATACTTACACTTGTATATTTTCGTTTTTCATCGCTATTTAATTGTTGGTTTTGAATCGCTGAAAAGTGAAAAATAAACAGAAAAAAAATTGTACATTTATGCAGTATAAATATGAAACAAGACTTTTTCTTCTTATTCTTCCTTTTTTCAGTGACCTTCCTTGGATTCTTGTGTCTTTTCTTGGCTTATATGACATTGCTGTATTTGAAAGTCGAGTTTTTTATCTTTTCTACATGTGGTTTCCATTTTTTTTATCTCTTATTATCATCGATTTTTGAAGCTATATTTCACTTTTAATTTCAATGTTTATTATTTCATTTCTTTGACCATCGTGCCCGTACAGCAATTGCCAACCTGCTAAGAAACAGAGGATGGGAAGTACATGAGGAGATTCATTGTGTGTCTGAAGATGATTCTCATAGAAGAGTCTATATAATTGCCATCAATAGAAGAACCCAGAAAGCGATGGTCTTCGACCCTACGATTTGCTTTGAACGAGACACGAATCAAGCACTGCAGATAAATGATGACAAGCGAGCTAAATATGTACCTTGTCTTCCATACCTCAGTGAAAAATATGGCATTTCGCTTTACAACTGGGATGTTACAGGTTTACTATTTGGAGCGAGGGGTTGTTTACCAAAATTTACATGTAATATCCTTAAATCCTATAAAATTCCCTTTTATGAGGTTCAGAAGATCGTAATGGAAATTCTGAAGGCCTCTCTTCAAATTATACACCATCATCTATATGTCAACACGTAAATTTTTGTTTTAATGTACAAATCGAATCATTATTTTGCTCGTTTCATTTCCCTTTATCTTTTATGTTTCTTAATTCGGATCCCAGTGGTCAACCTTACTTGAGGACTGATGATTTGAAATAAATCTTAGTAGTGTTAATCCAAATGACAATCCTAAATATTTCATTTTGGTTGTGTTTTGTTTTTTCACTTCCTTTTTATCTCCATGTTTCGCTTCCAAATTTCAAAAGTTTCTGTTATATTTTGTAGCAATTTGGGTCTTACTCAACTTCTTTTCCAAAATGTCTTCATATTGTACCATTTACAAATTATATTTATGTATTTTCTGTTCTATTTGATCAATATTTAAATTTTTAATGTTTCTGAGATAGTTGAATGAAGAAACCTGTTGCATTTAGCACTATTTTAACTCGTTAAATATCCTTTCCCAGAAATGCCAGTGACTTACTGGAGATATATTCATTCACTTTCTTGTGTAATGCAGGCTATTGCCCAACACTTTAAAATTTAAAGTGCCGCTTATTTAATATGCTGTATCACTGTACATTAAATAACTCGTTGATACGTATTTTTACTTAGCACCAGGTTATGAAACATGTTATGTCACGTTTAGCGTTGCCTAGTAACCGCGTCATAATAGGGTGAAGTCAACAAGCAGTGTTAATTAATCTTAATTTTATTACGGATTAAGGACCCCTCCAGACGAGGCCACTTAACAACGCCACTAGTGATTCGTTAGTGGTGCTGTGAACGCGCGTTTGAAGCACTGATTAATACACTAAATTTTTGTAGAGAATTTTTCAGTCTTTCAGTGAACATGGGAGCCTTTGGTAACTTTGCTCATACGAAGAAAGAATACTTACTTACTTACTTACTTACTGGCTTTTAAGGAACCCGGAGGTTCATTGCCGCCCTCACATAAGCCCGCCATTGGTCCCTATCCTGAGCAAGATTAATCCAGTCTCTACCATCATATCCCATCTCCCTCAAATCCATTTTAATATTATCTTCCCACCTACGTCTCGGCCTCCCCAAAGGTCTTTTTCCCTCCGGCCTCCCAACTAACACTCCTTATGCATTTCTGGATTCGCCCATACTTGCTACATGCCCTGCCCATCTCAAACGTCTGGATTTAATGTTCCTAATTATGTCAGGTGAAGAATACAATGCGTGCAGTTCTACGTTGTGTAACTTTCTCCATTCTCCTGTAACTTCATCCCTCTTAGCCCCAAATATTTTCCTAAGCACCTTATTCTCAAACACCCTTAACCTCTGTTCCTCTCTCAAAGTGAGAGTCCAAGTTTCACAACCATAAAGAACAACCGGTAATATAACTGTTTTATAAATTCTAACTTTCATATTTTTTTACAGCAGACTGGATGATAAGAGCTTCTCAACCGAATAATAACAGGCATTTCCGACATTTATTCTGTGTTTAATTTCCTCTGACTTGTGACGGGGGTGGATTTGCTTGCTTTTTGCACTCTGGAATTAATCCCATCCGAGCTTTGCCAGTCTTATTAGGTACACACAAGGTGCCTTTCTTGGAAATAACGAAACCACGTTTTTTGCAGGCTCCTGTGATTTTCACGTAACTGTACTTGGCATCGGAAAGGGTTGTTATGTACCCCTCCCAAAAAGGCTCGATTTTCTTGGGCATTGCTACTGTGATACACCGTGCACTCTGATTGTGAAATCACGCACTACTGGTCTGTCACCTCTCGCTGTAATTCAGCTGTCGGTGTGATTCCTGACGCACATGACGTCATTGATATCCGTTATCAGAGATCGGAAACAACCCTGTATAATGATAAATTATATTGTCGTATCTTAGGGCGAAAAATCGATCTATAGTCCTACGTCCTTCTATATTTCTAAATGCATGCTACTCCAAGAGCATTGAGAGGGCATTTCCCTGCTTTGGGTTCGTTCCCCACTCAGAGAACAAATAGATTACAGGCAAAAATCACTGGAAAAACCTCCTAGTGATTGCAAACTCGAAGTTAAAATTTTGTTAATTCGATTTTTGTGAATGTACACACGTTTCTGCCTTGTAAGCCTGGATAATTATGTAATGGTACAATAACTATGTTTACAAACTTTGCTTGCAATCCAATTTAATATCCCAGAATTTGTAGACCCAACCTTGAAATGTAATTGGGTCCTCCAAAGCACAGACTTTGAACTCTTGCTCGGTGGTAAATATTACTTAATAAGTGAGTGAAGAGTGAAGAGTGGATAGGTAAACTGATTCAGTGAATGAGTTAAAAGCTCTGTGCTTTCTCATTACAACACTGAACAACAAAAAATTTGCTCCGACTTATAACAGTGTGTCTCTTATGGTCTGATGTGCGCTGAATCCGAAAATGCATGGGGTAGAAGTACAAAAATTAATCTTAGTCCGTTAAATTTACTACAAAAACGAATAATTAAAATTTGTTTGAAGAAACGTTTCGATTATTCGACTAAATTAATTTATTCTGAATTTAATGTATTTAATATTGAACAAATTTATAAGTATATGCTGTTAAAATTTTATCATAAAAATCGTAATAAGTTTGTATTACAGACACACAATTATGACACAAGACGAAATATTAATTCAACATTAGTAGAACCTAAATGTCTCACATCTGCTGGTCTAAAGCATAGCATAAATTTTGGCCCTCGGTTGTACAATGCTTTAACTAAATTACACCCAGAACTTCTAACATGTAACCCACTAACATATAACAAGAAAATTAGAAACGTGTTAATATCTTCAATTTGATTAAATAAATTTATAGCATATGTGTATGAATTAATCAAGCTATATTATATTTGTATTCTATAATTTTGAAATATATATTAGTCCTACTTTTCACGTTCGATATTTATTCTTCTCTAGTGTTAATATTATATTATATAATTCCATTGCCGCTGTAATTATATTTTAGTTCCTATTTTATTTTACTTATTTATTTTTATTATTATTTTTTTTTATTTTAATATTATATCTGAACTGCGACCGAGCACGAGCGCTGCTCATCCGGTCTCAAATTTTGTTAATACTACTGTATCTTCTTTTTATATTGCTTGTATTATTTTATTTCTATTTCTCTTTGTTTGTTTTTGTAATTATATTTCTTTATTCTGTATATTTGAATTTGAATTTAAATAAACTTGAAATAAACTTTTCTTCGTACTACGTAAGGTTTTAAGATACACTATGATTTCGCTTTTCGATAAGCGCTCCCCAGGAAACATCTGGCGCGGGTTGGGGTATAAACCAAAACAAAAGGTAATGCTTATTTCCGGTTTCTTATGGTTGTTGGGATGTTCTTTTGTACTTCTAATAATAAACAGATATTGGTCCCTTCTAGTAAATTTCATAACAGTTCAAAGTCAAGTCTATGCAATGAACTAACAAGGGTGTGGTTTGCAGTATTTAAAGGAAAAATTTACCAGTTTGAGTGAACGCAAATTAAAAGAGGGCATTTTCATCGGTCCACAAATTCACAAAGTTACGGCTGACCCTTTGTTTGAGAAAGAACTTTCCCCTTACAGAAAGAATGGCATAGCGCCCTTTCAAAGATGTTCGCTCCAATTTCCTTGGAAATTCTAGGGCTGAGAATTACATAGAACTTGTTGTGGAAACGATGTTAAGTGCATATTACAAAATAGAGTGTAATATGTCTCTCAAAATACACTTTTTACATTCTCATTTGGATTTCTTTCCTCCTAACTTTGGAGCGGTAAGCGACGAGCATGGTGAAAGGTTTCATCAAGAAATATCTGAAATGAAAAGGCGATATAAAGGAAGATCATCATCCAGCATGCTTGCAGACTATTGTTGGTTCCTTGTAAAATACAGTCCCGGGTCTATTTATAGTCAGAAGTCATCCAGAAAATTATTTTAAATGTAAGTTCAAATTCCGAGATTTTTCTCATTATACGCATGAAATATTTTTATTGTTGTTGTGTTTTAAACTATGTAACATCATTTTTGTATCCAGTACATATTTTTCAAGTGTTGTGAGGAATTTTGAATCCCTAATGTGTTGTAATTTCATCAGTAGCAGTGAAAAATTAAAAACAAATAAGTTTTATCATAAAAAATTTCAATTCATTTTCCCCGGAAAATGGTACATGATGGGGCAATTTGGATTTTAGTAATTTTAGTAATATTCATCTATTCATATTTCGAAGCAAGACAAAAAGTAAAAATTTGTTTTTCAGTGTAAATTAGCTTTTCGTTATACAAAAACAATACGTCACAATATTAAATTGTCACAAGAAATACATATTTCGCCGTTAAGAGTTCTGGTATATCTGTCAGCAATAATTTCCAGTTCGTATAGCATTCTTGTTGCAGGAGGTAGACTTGTCTTCCTCGCAGTTCTTTGAACAGATTCCTTATTAGGAAGTTGAATTCCTGCTTCAGTTGAGTCTGAGACATGCTGCTGAATGATGTATGACTGTCTCCATCCTCACTGATTGTAAACACTCCGATGGCCCTTAACTGCACTCTTTTGTCATGTGAAATAACCAGCATAGACCTATATTCATTACGTAGTTCATAACGCCACGCAATACCGGTTCTTTGTACACGATGTTCATTAAATTTTACCCTTTGTACATAAGTTCACCAACACCATGTTTATGTTTTGTTATTCTAATTTTGCCTTCCATAATTTAAATAAGTCGGCAAACAGTGTTTTGCGATCTTAAAAATACAAACTATGTAAGCGTTACGAAAGTGTATCATATGCCATCTGATATACTAGCTACAATCTGTGACAAGTGTATCATGTGATAATACAAACCTGCCATAGAAGTGTATCATGTGACATTAGAATCTGTGACAAAAGTATATCATGTAAGACAATCTATGACAAAAGTGTGTCATGTAACATACAATCCGTGACCAGTGTATCATGTGATAATACAAACCTGAGAAATGTGTATCATGTGACATTAGAATCTGTGACAAAGTATATCATGTAAGACAATCTATGACAAAAGTGTGTCATGTAACATACAATCCGTGACCAGTGTATCATGTGATAATATAAATCTGAGAAATGTGTATCATGTGACATTAGAATCTGTGACAAAGTATATCATGTAAGACAATCTATGACAAAAGTGTGTCATGTAACATACAATCCGTGACCAGTGTATCATGTGATAATACAAACCTGAGAAATGTGTATCATGTGACATTAGAATCTGTGACAAAAGTATATCATGTAAGACAATCTATGACAAAAGTGTGTCATGTAACATACAATCCGTGACCAGTGTATCATGTGATAATACAAACCTGAGAAATGTGTATCATGTGACATTAGAATCTGTGACAAAGTATATCATGTAAGACAATCTATGACAAAAGTGTGTCATGTAACATACAATCCGTGACCAGTGTATCATGTGATAATACAAACCTGAGAAATGTGTATCATGTGACATTAGAATCTGTGACAAAGTATATCATGTAAGACAATCTATGACAAAAGTGTGTCATGTAACATACAATCCGTGACCAGTGTATCATGTGATAATACAAATCTGAGAAATGTGTATCATGTGACATTAGAATCTGTGACAAAGTATATCATGTAAGACAATCTATGACAAAAGTGTGTCATGTAACATACAATCCGTGACCAGTGTATCATGTGATAATACAAACCTGAGAAATGTGTATCATGTGACATTAGAATCTGTGACAAAGTATATCATGTAAGACAATCTATGACAAAAGTGTGTCATGTAACATACAATCCGTGACCAGTGTATCATGTGATAATACAAATCTGCTACAGAAGTGTATCATGTGGCATTAGAATCTGTGACAAAGTATATCATGTAAGACAATCTATGACAAAAGTGTGTCATGTAACATACAATCCGTGACCAGTGTATCATGTGATAATACAAATCTGCTACAGAAGTGTATCATGTGGCATTAGAATCTGTGACAAAAGTATATCATGTAAGACAATCTATGACAAAAGTGTGTCATGTAACATACAATCCGTGACCAGTGTATCATGTGATAATACAAACCTGAGAAATGTGTATCATGTGACATTAGAATCTGTGACAAAGTATATCATGTAAGACAATCTATGACAAAAGTGTGTCATGTAACATACAATCCGTGACCAGTGTATCATGTGATAATACAAACCTGAGAAATGTGTATCATGTGACATTAGAATCTGTGACAAAGTATATCATGTAAGACAATCTATGACAAAAGTGTGTCATGTAACATACAATCCGTGACCAGTGTATCATGTGATAATACAAATCTGCTACAGAAGTGTATCATGTGGCATTAGAATCTGTGACAAAAGTATATCATGTAAGACAATCTATGACAAAAGTGTGTCATGTAACATACAATCCGTGACCAGTGTATCATGTGATAATACAAACCTGTGAAATGTGTATCATGTGACATTAGAATCTGTGACAAAGTATATCATGTAAGACAATCTATGACAAAAGTGTGTCATGTAACATACAATCCGTGACCAGTGTATCATGTGATAATACAAACCTGAGAAATGTGTATCATGTGACATTAGAATCTGTGACAAAGTATATCATGTAAGACAATCTATGACAAAAGTGTGTCATGTAACATACAATCCGTGACCAGTGTATCATGTGATAATACAAATCTGCTACAGAAGTGTATCATGTGACATTAGAATCTGTGACAAAGTATATCATGTAAGACAATCTATGACAAAAGTGTGTCATGTAACATACAATCCGTGACCAGTGTATCATGTGATAATACAAACCTGAGAAAAGTGTATCATGTGACATTAGAATCTGTGACAAAGTATATCATGTAAGACAATCTATGACAAAAGTTTGTCGTGTAACTTACAATCCGTGACAAGTGTATCATGTGATAATACAGACCTGCGACAGAAATGTATCATGTAGCATTAGAATCTGTGACTAAAGTATATCATGTAAGACAATCCATGACAAAAGTGTGTCATGTAACATACAATCCGTGACCAGTGTATCATGTGATAATACAAACCTGAGAAATGTGTATCATGTGACATTAGAATCTGTGACAAAGTATATCATGTAAGACAATCTATGACAAAAGTGTGTCATGTAACACACAATCCGTGACAAGTCTATCACGTGATAATAGAAGCCTGTGACAGAAGTGTATTATGTGACATTAGAATCTGTGAGAAAAGTATGTCATATGATAGGCCTATGCAGTCTGTAACAAAAGTGTATTATATGACATAATCCTGTGACGAAAATTTAAAGTGTGACAAATCAGATGTGTGACGAGTAATTCGTGACGTAAGAACGGCATCCCTGAGTTAAAGATATGAATGAAAATTGGGTGTATAAGTGAAGATTATCACTACAAATTTTGAATTACCATTAGAAAAGGAAAAGATTACTGACAAACCTTTCGAAATTTTTCTAATGCGACATCCATTGGTTGGTCAAAACAGATATCCTAACCTAAAATTCGTGAACTATTATAATCATCATCATCACAAATTCTGTAATTTCACATCACGTTATATGATTGAATACATTATTACATTTCATTAACATCTTGTAACTTTTAAATTTATTACAATAGTGGAACATTTTACAAATCACTAAGGCTATGTTAAAATAAATTACATTACGTAAATACTGAAAAAAACACTATTTCATACACAAAACAATGCAGCTTCTCGTCACGATATCCACTTTCATTTTTTTTTTTTTTCATTTCGGTTGCTTTGACAACGTGTGTAGGCCTATATTCCACAATAGAACAAATGAAGGCTATTCAAGCCATTCCTTCGTGATTACTGCATTTGTTTTGCGCACGTTTATTCCTTAGGGTAAATTGTCTTGACACATGCTAATCAATCTTATTCGGTGTTAAATATGTTAGAAAGAGAATCTTTCAGCACGTGTAGATGTGTTCTGAGGAGTGGGCTTATAATCGTATCTTCATTCTGGAAACTTGTCGGAAAATTTTTAAGAAACCGGTTCCATGGCAGACACAAAAACGTTGTGTTAGACTAGAATTCGTAGAACATGATGTAAATGCTGCAACGGTTTTACAACAAGTTCAGAAAATTAGTGAAAATTTCGAATACAGAACAGGTTGTTAGAGAAACGTTGCTGAAGATAAATTAATGAGCAGTGTGGCAAATAATTCTCAGAAGAAGGACGATTTCTGGCTGGGAGATTGTCTAAGAAAAAGGAAGTTTCTCTAATACCGAAGAATTGAAGCGTTCAGTTACTCAGGAAATGCGGCAGATTTCGCAGAAATTTCTTGTGTATGCTGCAAAGAGGCTGTTAATATATCTGTTACTAGCCGTACCCGTGCGCTCCGCTGCACTTGTTAGAAATAAATATAAAGTAATTACATAATTAAAATAGAACATCTGGTCTAGGGAACATTCGTGTTTGATAGAAGGATAAATCGTTTAATATGTCACTTAATTTAAATTGTATTTAAATAATTAAAATGCGATCATTTTGGTCCAGAGAGCAATCATTTAGTGCAATGATAATTCCTTTAACATGTTTCTTAATTGTTATTACATGTAAATAATTGAAATATGATTATTTTGTTCAGAGAACATCCGTTTTTGGTGCAATTTGGTCCTATCAAAATTTTGCTTGGAATGAAACGTATCGGAAATCATTTTTAAAGAAACTTTTGTTATGTAACATTTTTCACAAAAATCAATAATAAGCTAGATAGTTTGGTTTATTTAATTCAGGCCCTCTTATAACCTCCCTTTTAAATAAAGTATTTGGAATGCCATATAGCCTAAATCTAACTTACAATGAACTTAATTTATATTCCAATTTTCTTCGAAATCCGTTCAGCCATTATCGCGTGAAAAGGTAACAAACATCCAGACAGACAGACAGACAGACAGACATACAATCAAAAATTTGAAAAAGGCGATTTTCGGTCTCAGGATGAATAATTATACATATTAACACCAATCGTTAATTCTCTGAGATGAAAATGAATGTGTTCATAAACATTATTTTAAGAAATACAGGAAATGAATATACAGAATAGCCTATCAAGTTTTCTGTGCATAAGAAGCTATTTTAATCTTACCTGTCCTGCATTCACACAGAAGTTACTGTAATAACATTATAGCATTATGTCCATCCAGAGAAACTACACCTTTCAATGGTGAAATAATAATAATAATTAATTATACAAATCGGTTAATTTAGCTTCCGATATTACTTCATACAAACACAGAAACATTCTCTGTAGGCTTTGTTTGATAGCTTTCGATTGTTGTTGTCGTCCAAGGCCCCTTATAGACGAAGTCACTTTTTTATTTCATTACAGCGACTTAGATGGCGTTATTTTAATTTTAAAACTCATTTATCTCATTAAATATCAGTCCTATCAAACTTTTGTATAGAATACAACTTATCGGAAATCATTTTTAAAGAAACTTTTGTTATATAACATTTTTCAAGAAAATTAATAATAAGGGAGATATTTCGATTTATTTAATTCAAGCCCCCATATCATCCACCTTTTAAATAAAGTATTTTGAATGTCATATAGCCTAAAATCTAAGTTACAGCGAACTTAATTCATATTCCAATTTTCATATAAATCGGTTCGACCATTGTCGCGTGAAAAGGTAACAAACATCCAGACAGACATACAAACAAAAATTTCAAAAAAGCGATTTTCGGTTTCAGGATGGTTAATTATACACGTTAACGCCAATTATTTTTGAAAAAGCGAAAATTACCAGAAAAATTTCGGCTACAGATTTATTATTAGTATAGATTACACAGGATATCTGGACTTAGATTACAGATTGTTTCATGGTTGACGTTTCAGGTGAGGATTTAATTTGTACGTCGATGCCAGCTCCAGGTATCTCCTTGGTTACTTGCCTTGTACAACGTTTGCCATGTAGTTTCCATTAATTTTGTCTAATGGGGACGTTGATAAGGTGTATGATTTTTCTCTTGATGATGTACTGGTAATAGAGTAATGGTGAATTATGGAAATAGTGTTGGGTCAATTTATTCACCGCAAATTCTACTTGGACTTTCTGAAACACATGATCAAGTATTGGTTAAGATCGATTACACACTGCTTAACTGAGATTGCAGTACGCATATATTATGGATTTGAATTTTAATCACACTGTCAATTAAAATGGAATTACAGTACACACCGTATAACGCCGCTGTAGTGAAAGCTTCATTTGATAACCTCCTGTAATCTGTGCTATTACGCGTAATTAATTTCAGCTGAACTTCAGTCACATTAAATTTCTTACTGACGAATATATGGTTGCTATGATACCGTACGAGCATTTCCTGGTAACTGCAAGAAGAAACATAAGAAAATCGCTGCCGTTAGGGCTGTGTTAGCTATACGTGTATAATCATACTGTTCTTGTAAGAGTTCGCGTACAATATTGTTTGAGATCTTCCTGTTCGTCTTTTTTTTTCTCTCTTACTGTTGGTTAATGTATATTTTCGTCTGATTACTTGTAATGATTCGTTCTTGAAATATCCTGTGTCATTTTTCTTCTGTTTTTAATTCTCTTCTTGAAACAAACGTAATGTTAAATCTTAAAATATATATAAATTTTGTTATCTAATGTAATTGATACGAACAAAGCACTTCTATAATAATGAAGACAGACAATAATATTTATTCAGCAGTGTGTTTCTGCTCTCACTTTACGCTCTGTTGCACTTCATTTGTCAGTGTCGTAACCATACTGCGCCATCAAATCACTTACATCACACCATTCTTGAAATCCCTTTGATCCTAGCACATTTCTTTTTTTACTCATCTTTCTTTTCATATGGCCATACCGTTCTAATTGCTGAGTTGCAATAATATGTATTATTGAAGCCATTTTTCCTTCTCGTATTATAATCCGTTGTGTTTCTTCTAGAAATTCTTACATAGATCCTTTAAATGTCCATTTCTATCGAAAATGACTTTCTCTATATTATATTATTTAATCTCACGTTTCTACTCTAAAAACTACTTAATTATTGCAATTTTAACAGTTTCATTAAAACATTTTATCTTCATATTTAGGCATATTTCTTTTACATTTTATTTATTTATTTATTTATTTATTTATTTAACCTGGTAGAGATAAGTCCATCAGGCCTTCTCTTCCCCTCTACAAGGGGATTACAACTACAATATTACGAATACAATTACAATTATAATTACAATTAATATTGGATTTACAAATACAATAAAAATCAAAGCACTAAAAGATTAACAGACCAATAAAAGCTAGACAGTTCATTGTAAAAATTAAGAAGAGAGAAAATTTTTTTTATTAACTAAGTAAAAATTAAACCTACTCTACGCAGTAAGGAAATGCTTAATAAGCTTGCTTTTGAACGCTACTAAATTCCGACAGTCTCTGATGTCACTGGGTAAGGTATTCCACAAGCGCGAGAGCGAGATTGTGTATGATGATGAATACGATGATGTCTTATGTGTTGGTATGGCTAATATGCGGCTATTTTGCGTGCGTGTTAAGAGATTATGATATGATGACAGGTAACTGAAACGGGAGGCAAGGTTGGTAGGTGTAGAGGTGTGAAGGACTTGGAAAAGGAGAACAAGAGAATGAACATTTCTACGTTCGTTAAGCCGTAGCCAGTTTAGAGTTTGGAAGGATGGGGTGATGTGGTCAGCGCGACGGACATCGCAGACGAAGCGAACACAAGAATTATGAACACGTTGTAATCTTTGCGACTGGTTGACATTGAGGTCGGTCAGTAGAGAACCACAATAATCGAAGTGGGGCATTACTAGTGTTTCCACTAGAATTTTCTTGAGTGATAGCGGGAGGAATTTTCGAATGCTGTTTAAGGAATGTAGTATGGAAAGCACTTTTTTGGTAGTATGGGTTACTTGGTCATTCCAGTTTAAATGCGTATCAAAGTAAACTCCAATGTTTTTAACACAGGAAGCAAAAGGGATTATTGTGTCGTTCAACTTGACTGGAAGAGCAGGAGTAATGTTGCATAGTAGACGTTGATGTCCCACTAGGATTGCTCGTGATTTTCTTGCATTGAGAGTCAAACCAAACTTTCTGGCCCATGCAGATATGGATTCAAGGTCCTCGTTAAGATTTTGTATTTATTTATTTATTCATTTTTTATTTACTTATCTACTTATATTTCTCAGATTCTAACTTTCCATTTTGTACATGACAGTCATTGTCAGTCATGTTTAATATTAATAATAATAATAATAATAATAATAATAATAATAATAATAATAATAATCTTGTAATAATAATACTTACTTACTTACTGGCTTTTAAGGAACCCGGAGGTTCATTACCGCCCTCACATAAGCCCGCCATTGGTCCCTATCCTGAGCAAGATTAATCCAGTCTCAATCATCATATTCCACCTCCCTCAAATACATTCTAATATTATCTTCCCATCTACGTCTTGGCCTCCCCAAAGGTATTTTTCTCTCCGGCCTCCCAACTAACACTCTATATGCATTTCTGGATACGCCCATACGTGCTACATGCCCTGCCCATCTCAAACGTCTGGATTTAATGTTCCTAATTATGTCAGGTGAAGAATACAATGCGTGAAGTTCTGCAATGTGTAACTTTCTCCGTTCTCCTGTAACTTCATCCCTCTTAGCCCCAAATATTTTCCTAAGCACCTTATTCTCAAACACCCTTAACCTATGTTCCTCTCTCAGAGTGAGAGTCCAAGTTTCACAACCATACAGAACAACCGGTAATATAACTGTTTTATAAATTCTAACTTTGAGATTTTTTGAGATCAGACTGGATGACAAAAGCTTCTCAACCGAATAATAACACGCATTTCCCATATTTATTCTGTGTTTATTTCCCCCCGAGTGTCATTTATATTTGTTACTGTTGCTCCAAGATATTTGAACTTCTCCACCTCTTCAAAGGATAAATATCCAATTTTTATATTTCCATTTCGTACAATATTCTGGTCACGAGACATAATCAAATAATAATAATAATAATAATAATAATAATAATAATAATATAGTAAAAACAATAATAGCTGCATAATATATTTCATTATGAAAATATTAAATAAGACTGTATAATTATAACACTATACCTATTTAAATTCTCATAATTGTAATGACGTAACATTTTCAGTGTCCGAATTGTTTTTCGCTTTAATCTGTAATCGATACAAACTGAAATGCTGCGTTAGGAGTCACCAAATGCTGGCGATTCTCTACATGCATTAAAATAGATACTGTAAATAACGTTAATACATCGTGAGCTGAATTTCTAATTATTACGTCACTGGTGACATCAAAAGGAGAGATATCGCAATAGAAGTAACGAAGCAAACATCTTAAGGGAAAGATATCACACTCGATGTAACACTTCAAAGGTTTACTTCGAAATGAAAAATTGCCGGATAATGGACATAAGGTGCATCTACACGGTTCAATTTTCCATGCTTTTATGCATGCAATTTGGAGATAATATTGAAAGAATCAAGTTGAAAAGGGAAGTTCAGTTAAGGTGCATGCAGATTTTGTGTCTACATGGTGTGTCGTGTTGAACGACATCTTCACTACGTATATACAGGGTGATTCACGAGCATTTTCCGTCCCTTACGGAGCTTATTTCTGAAGACGTTCCTAGCAAAAAAGTCATATAAACATTTGTCCTAATCTCAATATTTTCAGAATTACACTAATTTGAAGTTATTTGTAAAATACCATTATTCTTGAGTTTTAAGGGTAAATTAGCTAGTATTTTGAAACTAAAAATGTGTTGTGAATTCCATAGTTGCTTCGTACAGAATTTTTTTTTTTTAAGATTTTTAAGTACAAAATTACATTTTCATACGCATTTACCACAACAATTGTTACAAATCACGCCACTCTTGTAAATTCTTTAAGACTGTACATTAGGATGCATAATTAAACTGTAAAGAATCAAGTTCCTAAAGTCGTATGATTTGTAACAATTTTTGTAGTAAAAACATAAGAATGATGTCATTTTTATTTAAAAATTGAAAAACAAAATCTGTATAAAGCAATTAACAACACATTTCTGCTTAAGAACACTAGCCAATTAAAGAAATGACACTTCTGAATAGTTTTTTTTCTCTATTTGTAATATTTTTTATCCTTAAAACTAAAGAAAAAAAGTATTTTACTAACAACTTCAAATTAATGTAACTTTGAAAATATTTAGAGTAGAACACATGTTTATATGACATTTTGTGCTTAGAATGTCGTCGGAAATAAGCTCCGTAAGTGGCGGTAAATCGTCGTGAATCACCCTGTATATGAATTAATAAATATTAAATATCAATCCAATGCTTAGGCCTACTTGATTCTCAAAATTGTGATTCAATACTCAATAGGCACTCGTATTTGCGATGATCTGCAATAAAGTTAATCGTACTTGCCGCCATTTTCAGCTTAAAGGTCCACCATCGCCAAACAATAGTAATATACGTTACAAGAGCGGTATGTTGACGTTTTCATGGTCGAGGAAAAGATTGAAAAAGCGAAACGTAGTTGAGATTTTTTAATCTTTTCCTCGACCATGAAAACGTCAACATACCAGTTGAGCTTTTTTAATCTTTTCCTCGACCATGAAAACGTCAACATACCGCTCTTGTAACGCATATTACTATTGTGCGAGATCGTGCGTACATTTTCTTACGCATTTATCACTATTGTTACAAATCACGCCACTCTTGTAAATTTTTTAAGACTGTACATTAGGATGCATAATTAAACTGTAAAGAATCAAGTTCCTAAAGTCCTATAATTTGTAACAATTTTTGTGATAAGTGCCTAAGAATGGTGTAATTTTTAGTTAAAAATTGAAAAATGAAATCTATACAAAGCAATTAACAACACATTTTTAGCTTCAGAACACTAACCAATTAAAGAAATGATACTTCTGAATAGTTTTTTCTCTATTTGTAATATTTTTTACCCTTAAATCTGAAGAAAAAAAGTATTTTACTAACAACTCCAAATTAATGTAACTTTGAAAATATTGAGATTAGAACACATATTTATATGACATTATTTGCTCAGAGTGTCTTCGGAAATAAAGTCCGTAAGTGATGGTAAATCGTCGTGAATCACCCTGTGTATTAATTAGTAAATATTAAATATCAATCCAATGCTTAGGCCTACTTGATTCTCAAAATTGTGGTTCAACACTCATAGGTACTCGTATTTGGATAATCTTCTATAAAGCTAATCGTACTTACCGCCATTTTCAGCTTAAGATGTCCGCCATCACAAAACAGAAGAATTTTTATTTTATTCAAGGTCACCTAGAATAATCAGCTGCTCGCTACATGCTACTGTTGAACGAAATAACGTACAAAATACCCACCGGCGATGGGTAGCTTTCAATTGCCGCATGTGCTCTCATTTTTATGAAAAAAAAAAGCATGCACAATTAAATGCATTGAAAGAAAAATTGAACCGTGTTTTAAGCGTAATAGCTGGTTTCGAAACGTGTGATAATCGCTAAGTGTTACGCATGCGTTGCATGGTGGGGGGGGGGGTAACTTCTTTTCGTAATAATTCAGGTCCAATTATTCCTAACGGAAGTGTGGGTTGTTCGGTGGAATGCGATACCAGCGGCGTTCTGACCGGATTTGTGCAGCGAAGCGTGCACCGGTCGTCAACTTTTTTTTTTTTCATTGAGTTACTTTCAGATATTCTTAATCGTGTCATTTGGAGTTGTGGCCAAACCTGTCCACTGCCATTTCTCTGCACTGTACCAAATTAATAGGGCACACATAATTTGGCTATAAGAAACAATTAGTTGCCTATTTATTGCACCGAACGCACGGTATTATTATTTTATTTATGTATCTGTTTATTTATTTATTTATTTATTCAATTATTTCGTTTATTTTATTTATTTATTTGTCTCTTTGTTCATTTATTTATTTACTTGTTTATTTTAATTATTAACTTATTTATTGCGTCATTTATTTATTTACTTATTTAATTATTTCGTTTATTTTATTTATTTACTAGCCGTACCCGTGCGCTCCGCTGCACCCGTTAGAAATAAATATAAAGTAATTATATAATTAAAATAGGACATTTGATCCAGGGAATATTCGTGTTTGATAGAAGGATAAATCGTTTAATATGTTACTTAATTTAAATTGCATCCAAATAATTAAAATGCGATCATTTTGGTCCAGAGACACTCATTTGGTGCAATGACAATTCCTTTAACCTGTTTCTTAATTGTTATTACATGCAACCATAGTTTAATGAACATTGAAATCATTTAGATTTAATGTGTATATTTTATTTTACTTGTTATATGTTTCCATTGAATTATGATGATAACTTAATTTTAACTCTTGTTTTCTACGTATTCAGCAAATGGCGCTTGGCCCACTATGGTTCTGAACCCTTCAAATAACGTAAATAACTTAAATTAAATTACATTATATTATATTATATTATATTATATTATATTATATTATATTATATTATATTATATTATATTATATTATATTATATAAAAAATGTGTTGATAACGGATGTACACCGATAAGTAAGTTTTTAATTTGTTATGGGAGCTCTTGAATCTCACGAGGACAAATTTTATTTTACAACAGCGCAACATAATCTGCTTGGCTCATTACCCAATTTTTTTGCATTGCATTTAATTCATATGTATTTTATGTATTTTAACTCGATTCAATTGAGCACAGTTAAAATTTGGATTATAAAATAATGGAATGCTAAGCTAACGTATTATTACTGCATACTAAATCAATACACTCTTGTGGTTCGTAAATTCTCTGAAATAAACATTATTTTAAGAAATACAGGAAAGGAATACACAGAATAGACTATGAAGTTGTTTGTGCATAAAAAGCTATTTTAATCTTACCTGTCATCGATTCACTCAGAAGTTACTGTAATAACATTATAGCATTATGTCCATCTAGAGAAACTACACTTTCCAATGGTGAAATAATAATTAATTATACAAATCGGTTAATTTAGCATCCGATATTACTTCATACAACAACACAGAAACATTCTCTGTAGGCTGTGTTTAATATCTTTCGATTGTTGTTGTCCAAGGTCCCTTATAGACGAAGTCATTTTTTCTTATTTCATTGCACTGCCTTATATGGCAGTTATTTTAATTTTAAAACTCATTTATCTCATTAAATATCAGTCCCATAAAAATTTTGCGAAGAGTAAAACTTATCGGAAATCATTTTGAAAGAAACGTTTGTTATGTAACATTTTTTACAAAACTCAATAATAAGCGAGATATTTCGATTTATTTAATAGATTCTTCTTAAGTGCAACGGAAGGAAATTTTTGATTATTTTTAGTGTGTGAATTTTTATAAAAATTATTTTACATTTGTGATTTGCGTATCTCAGCTTAACTTTCTATTTATATAAATTCTTAGATTATTTTACTGTATCACTGCATGAGACAAGTTAATAATTATTTTCAATGATTGTTAGAGGAGAAAAATTCGCTCCGACGTCGGGGATCGAACCCAGTCCTTGGTTCTACGTACCAAGTGCTCTAACCACTGAGCTACGCCAAAGTTCATAATTATTATTGTTAGCATAACAGATATAATCTGCAGGGCCAAAAATTAATCTTTACATAAATTATTTTCATTTATTTTAATAGGAGATCAATGTTACATATGTTTTACTTAACAGTCTTTATATCTGCAAAATATTCCATCTGCTGAAAAAAAAAGACAGACGTTAAATAAAGAATTATATAACTACAATCATCATCTTAACGTCTCTGATTAGCTTCTGTAATTAAAAGCGACGTTAAATAAAGAATTACAATTATGTTGATCTTATTTTCTCTGAATGGTCTGTATAAATAATGAACCTCGGACTCCGGAAGATAAAGAGGCCTAGCAGGCGTGGCAGTGCCAAATGTCATCGAGTGGCGATATTAAGCATAAGCTTGAAGAATGCAGAATATTGAGGTCCTTGACCTGGTTCTGTAGAAACTCGACGGTTCCGCACCAGAGCGCGTCCTCTATCCATCGCCTTGCGTTAGTCATTTCGTTTCTCATTTGTTCGCACACGTAACAATCAATCGAGGCGAGAGGCATGTTTATCTCAACCATGTTATTTTTTAAGTCAATCTGTATAATGAAATGGTGGCAGTGAAAGGTTTTAGTTCAAACAAACATTTTAGAGCATAATAGGAAGCGTGGGAACAAGATTTTCGGTTCAGAATCTTATTAGCTTGCAGTCAAGATAAGTACGTGGACCTAGATTATAACTTGCCTAAATATCTGTGATAAAAGTGAAACAAAATAATCTCTTTCCTGAGAAATGCAGTGCAAAGCTAAAGTTCCAACGAAATATTCATTACATTAGAATACATTTTCTTCCTTTCTCTGAAGTTATTTGGCGAGTCTTTTCCTTGAAACTTTGCGTGTAGTATTTGAACTAGGCCTAATTGTAAGAATAGCCAGCATAGGCTAAGAGTGTGAGAAAGGTGGCAGGGAATTCGTAGAATCTCTATTGCATGGAACGTTGTTTGAATGGTTATGTGTATGAATTAATCGTTAAAGGTAAGCTCTCAAAAAACCTTTGTTTAATTTGTTTCAATAATCGTAGTCATTTCTTTATAAGAATAGTGAAACTTAGCATAATCATAAAACAAAAAACTTGAACTTTTCTTGAATATCGTAACCAGTGTAAGAAAATAAATGTAGCATTCGCTGCTCAATCCACTAGTAATATCTTGAATGTAATACATATACGATGATATTCAAACTTAATTTGTTTTTCTTATAATGTTCTGCGAGTTCCATCGGCCTTCTAAAGGAGGATTGAATTGCATCGGCGAGCTCCCGCTAAGGAGGAAGATTAGCGTAGTGTACCGCCTTACGGAAATGGTGACGGACATTTTTCCGAATAGGTGCCCACTTAAAGTTTTTCTTTAAAAATCGGTGCTAATTAAAGACACGTGCCTTCTCCGTGGTTTTCTGTCAACTCATTAAGAGCAAAATAATGCTGGGTAACTTAATTCTAGGTTTATTGCGTGAAAATTTGTCAGTTTTTTTTTTCTTATTTTTTTTTTGCCTTAATTTATTCATGTGACATTGCTTCTATATAAATTTAGTTGCGAAATTAATATCATTGTATTAGTTGTGTTCAATCATATGTCAATATTATACACCACATATATATATATCAGTATTGTATTGCTAATTAGTTTTAGACCTATAATAGTTTTAATTTCTTTTGACGTGTCCAACATCATCCTATATAATCCTTAGGACGAAATTACATACATACATACATACATACATACATACATACATACATACATACATACATACATACATACATACATACAGTCCACACCTGTGGAGTAACGGTTAGCGCGCCTGGCCGCGAAACCAGGTGACCCGGGTTCGATTCCCGGTCAGGCCAAGTTACATGGTTGAGGTTTTTCAGGGGTTTTCCCTCAACTCAATATGAGCAAATGCTGGGTAATTTTCGGTTCTGGACCCCGGATTCATTTCACCGGCATTACCACCTTCACCTCATTCAGACGCTAAATAACCTAAGCTGTTGATAAAGCGTCGTAAAATAACTTACTATACATACATACATACATACATACATACATACATACATACATACATACATACATACATACATAGGTCTACATACCCTGGAGTCGTTTCGCTTGCATTATCACCTTCATCTCATTCAGACGCTATAATAACCATAGCAGTTGATAAAGCGTCGTAAAATAACCAATTAAAAAAAAGGTCATACTTCTTTTGTTCCTTGTGACGTCTTTCGTAGATCGTAGTTCCACCCGGCCAGCACCGTGTTGTCATGCGAGGTGCAAGTGTTTCTGCAAACAGATCGTTATGCGTACGTGGGAATTTAGTTCCGTTAGTTGGCGTGCTTGATGTAACAACCGACAGGCAACTTTTTAAGCAGTCAATTGTCGACGCAGAGGAAAGCATCAGCAAACTGTTTAAATAAAAAATATATATAAATTAAAAGCCATATATTACGTAAATAAACATGACTTCATTTTTCATTATTGTGAGCGCGATATTCAACTATTCGTATTTCGAAAAAATGACGCGCAATGAAATCATTTCTATAGTAAGCACAATAATAAAACGATTTAACATTTGCTCGGAGCTCCTGGAGCGTTATGCAAATCAAGGAGACATGTTTCTGTCACGTGTCGTTAGGCCTACAGGAGACGAAATCTGGGTCCATATTATGAACTCAAACAGAGTGCTCGTGTTGGTCTACATAATCTCAACAAGGATTTCTACCGAGATGTACGAGGCGCATCCAGAAAGTAAGTTTCCCGATTTTTTCCCCTTGAAAGTAAACGTAATTAGCCGTGTCAATTGCGCATGCGTAACAGATCTATGACGTATCAATCATATGCCAGCCAGACAGGTCCCGCCTGGTGCCAGTAGCGTGGCAGCAGTGGTCCGAAATGGAAGCTCTTATTCCTTCTCCCGCCGCCTGCGAGGTTCGGTCGGTGATAAAGTTCTTTAATGCACAAAGCATTGCGCCAATTGAAATTCATCGACAGCTCTGTCAGGTCTATGGGCCGAACATCATGAGTAAGCAGATGGTGCGTCGCTGGTGTAGGCAGTTTTCCGAAGGTCGTCAAAGTGTCCATGATGAAGAGCGCAGTGGGCGACCGTCCCTCATCAGTGATGATCATGTTGAGCTGGTGCGGCAGTGCATCATGGAGAACCGTCGCTTCACGATTACGGAGCTGAGCAGCCATTTTCCGCACATATCGCGATCCTTGTTGCATGAGATTGTCACTAAGCACCTGCTATTCAAAAAAAGTGGGTGCCGAAAAACCTGACACCCGAACATAAAATGCAACGTTTAGGAACAGCACTGACATTTGTGCAACGGTATCACGATGATGGCGACGAGTTCCTCGACAGGATCGTCACGGGCGATGAGACTTGGATTTCGCACTTCACCCCGGAAACCAAGCAGCAGTCAATGCATTGGCGGCATAGTGGATCTCCGGTCAGACGCTGTCGGTACGGAAAGTGATGTGCACGGTGTTCTGGGACAGGAAGGGCATTCTGCTCATTCACTTCCTTCCAAGAGGTGAAACAGTGAATGCTGACCGTTACTGTGAAACACTGCGAAAATTGCGACGTGCCATTCAAAACAAGAGACGTGGAATGCTTACTGCAGGTGTTGTGCTCCTCCATGACAATGCTCGTCCACATACGGCTCGGCGCACAGCAGCTGTTTTGACGGAATTTGGCTGGGAGTTGTTTGATCATCCACCCTACAGTCCTGATCTTGCTCCCAGCGATTTTCACGTTTTCTTGCACCTCAAGAAATTCCTGTCCTCCGATGAGCGTTTTGGCAACGACGAAGAGCTGAAGACGTCTGTCACACGCTGGTTCCATTCACAGGCGGCAGAGTTCTACAACAGAGGGATACAAAAGTTGATCCCACGATACGACAAGTGTCTCAATTCTGATGGTGGCTATGTTGAAAAATAGCTGAAACATTGCTGTACCTGTTGCCAGTAAATGTCTTCCTGAAAGTGTGTGTTCTTTTTTTTTTTTAAATAGGCAAACTTACTTTCTGGACGCGCCTCGTAATACAGTATCCCGTTCACATACGTGTGAAAAATGTCGACGACTTCGTAGAAAAATAACAGAACGTTTATGAAAATGCGTCACTTCACTTTAATGTGACAAGACGAGCGATGAAAGTTTCTGGGAAAAAATTAGGAAGCAAAATTTTCGTACCGATGTAACATTTTCCATCCACTATTTCTTTTGTGTACTCTTCATCCACTTTTTGTTTATGTCCCACCTATTTAACATGCGTGCTTGTCTCACTATCTATTCCCACTATTTGTGGTATATTGACGTAACACAAGGTTATCACTCGTCGTTTTTTAACGTACTGAACTGCGTTTTATGTTTGAAAGAAATCCGCAATACCTGCTGTGCTTGGACGTTCTCCTGGAATTGTTATTTTGTAGTACATGGTTGTGCGATACTTCGAATGGGAAATGTAAGAGACGTGCAATCAATCCCAATCACATGGGACCGCTACATCTGCTGATGGTAAAGTACACTGCTTTGTTATCCCATGCATTTGTAATGATTTGACATGGTATTGTCACAGTCTACTATATACAGTCGCGAAGCTCAATATGTACTAAAAATGCAAACATGGGTAGTTGCCCACCACTAGGATCGCTACTATCGCCTCATCATCGCAGATCTCTCTCCTAGCAGACGACAAAATATGTTACACTTTCGTTGTGTTCTTTTGGAAAAATTAACACCTTCCTTCCATTATTGAAATATTAAATGCATAAAGTTAATTTATTATTTTAATGAAGTATATTAAACTCCACCATAAACTCGAAGATACCTGCAAGAAATAGGTTAATATTATTTTTGTTTGTGCAAAACGAACTGAAATTTACTATAATCGCTTCACTCATTCAAGATTATAGCGATAATTAACTATGAAACCAATAAATATTAATTTGCATTTCCCTTTACAACAATAATAATGGAAATATGAATTAATGGAGTAACTTACGCGTACCGGTACTTGTAGTGTAGGCTTACGTAGTTAAAGTGGGATGAGGTTAAGCAATAATAATCACACCAGAATTGGAAATAAAACGTGATCAATAAATTTTATTGTAACAGACTTACTTTTTCTACGTTTCTAGTAAAGTAACAAATAAAAATAACTACAAAATTAACAGCTATAATTAAAAACATATCCTTTGAAAAAAAAAGTAGGCCTAAGCAATGATAATCCCTCCAGAATTGAAAATAAAACGTGATCAATAAATTTCATTAAAGCAAACTTAATTTTTCTACGTCTCTAGTAAAATATTATTATTCCAATTATTGTATTTTAGCCATTAACATTTTCATTACAACCAATAACGAACATTTCACAAGCATCAATGTGAAATACGCAACGAGCTAGCACTCGATGGAAATACGACACAGTCCAAAGTCGACCGTGGACAGTCTATTGTTTCTAGTTGCTAACCGCTTGGAGCGCTTTATCACGAGATTTGCAAAAAATCACCTCAAGCTTCGCGACTGTATATAGTAGACTGTGGTATTGCCTTCATCACGATAGACTTTAAAAGTCAGTACGGTAATATCCTTGGCTTTCTCCGGAAGATAAGTAAAGATGTGGGTCTGTCTTAGAGTTATGGTGTGTAAAATATGTGTCTGTAACGTAGGGCTCCAGGCAAATTTTGTCGCCCATATTAAATTTAATCTCTGAATAACGTCTTCTATTGAAAGAATCGTCAAATTAAATACTGATAGAGCACAACATTAGAAAGTTTATGCCTATTCTATTGTCATGTCAAAATTATTTGATTCAGATTTTATTTTTCCCCCTCAGTTAGCTTACTTCTTACATAACTGTAATTTCTTTGTGAATTTCTGAATTCGATTGTCATTTATTATTTCAACATATTCCTTTCTTCTTTCTATAGTCAGTTATTTTGTCTGTTAGCTTTGAAATGATTTCATTATCGGTGCTGTCTTCAATTGTTTTTATCCAGAAGTTTGTACGGTGCAACGTTTCTAAGAAACCTCATTCTGTTGTTTTTCTGTGTAAACGTTTAGAAATTCGTAGACAGTGATATGGGTGTTGCTATGACTCTTTGAAACTTATCTTTATATTTTGTTGTTATTTTAGTATCTCTGTATGTATTTGAATTTTGCTATATATTTTCCACGATAGTATTAAATTTATTCTCGATCTTATCGGCATTGTTAATGCTCCATATTAGTACAGATTGTAGGCCTACAAATCATTATCTGGTTTCTATAGAAACCCAAAAAAAAATAAATAACACCAGTCTACTGTTATAGCTTATAACGTAACTTGTGCGGTGTTATGCATTAAAATAAACGTAGAAAGAATATGCAATGCCCTAAGATTTTATAGTAGTATTAAGTTTTTTTTTTTTTACTTGTTCCATATTCTAGCTGTGAAGCAATGTATAAATACCATGGAATGTTAATAAATACAATACAATATTGTTAAGATAGGACTTTAAGGGTCGTATTCATAGACAAGACTTTGGACCAAAGTTGACTTTGCAAAGTACAAAGTTACCATTTTCCTATTCACAGTCGATACTTTGACGGAAGTAAACTTCAATGGTGATTTTACTTCAAAGTCGCCGAAAATCTAGACTTTTTGACTTTGACTTTCGTTCGTGGACATAAGAAAAATGGCTGATATTTCGAAAATTGTTAAATTTTTCTAGAATATTTAAGACATCTAGGAGATTATTAAAGCTGTTCCTATTCCTTAGGGTATTATTAGATATAGATAATAAATTCAAATCAAGGTACAGATTTGATAAACAGACAGTACTAGATATCCTCGTCATGTTTCAACATTCATTGATCAATAATAATCAAAGAGGATTATCTGTTCCACCAATGATTGAATTTCTTAGTCCATCGCGATTTTACGCTACAGGTAATTGATGGCTTAATATTGATTTCACTGTTTAATTCTATAGAGGATATGTTATAGCCTACAGTCGGATATGCTGTTAAATTTTAATCCTGCGGTCGTCATATGTAATAATGTTTTCTGAATATTGATTTCAATTAATTTTTAAGTAGTCTGTTATTAGTGGCATCTTCTTATCTTCCATATTTTCAGAATAAAATTATTTTATAATGAAATATTTCGAGGACTTAATGTGAACCTAACGTAATTAAAATCGATGTTTTATTCACAACATAATTCTTAACAGGCAATACTATTTCAGATGAACTACACCATCATGTTTTGTACTTACGAATTTTATTGTATTATATACGAGTACAAGACTGTTTGGAACTGAGTTACGATTTTTTGTGACCAAGTAGAAGAACGAATTATTATCTATTGGTGTAAAGATCTAAAAATGTCAATTTTTTACTTACGTTAGTTTCACACTAAGCCCACGAATAATTATTCTTATGTAAAGCTGCAAGAACGGTTAACAATCGCTTAACATGTACCGATGTCCAATTGTTTCATTGATCTGTGTCTCAAAAGATGTCTTTGATTGTAGCAATGCCTACTCTATTTCAACTATCTATTAATTTAATTCGTTTAGAAGGCAGTGGTTGTGATTGCCAACATTAGAACAAGATCGTCAAATCTCGATTTATCAAAGTCAAAGCCAAAGTCTCAGAAGTAGTGACTATGAATAGGACTTTTAACAAAGTTAAACTTTACCATGAAAGTCGACTTTGGGAAGTCTTCATCCAAAGTCTCGTTTATGAATACGGCCCTAAATCTCCCCTGAAATAAAATCCGCATCACTTTCTTCTAGCGATCAACATTTAAACTTATGATTTGAGTTACGTACAAATGTTCCAGTTTGAAGCAAAACACCTTATAGTCTTTTCTTTGGCCTTCCTGAGAATTTTCTTTAAAGGGGATTGTAATTTCATACTTGGTAACCATTACATAGACTGCGAAGGACAACTAGCTCAGTGAGAAAGGAAAACACTGACGGAAAAGACAGAAGAAGAAGAAGAAGAAGAAGAAGAAGAAGAAGAAGAAGAAGAAGAAGAAGAAGAAGAAGGAGGAGGAGGAGAAGAAGAAGAAGAAGAAGAAGAAGAAGAAGGAGGAGGAGAAGAAGAAGAAGAAGAAGAACGCTGGAAAATGTTTCCATGAAAATTTCAGAATCTGTTAATTTACAAAATCATAGCACTTCTCCTGTATACGTGCTTAGTATCGACAGGAGATGAAAGCCATCAGTTGTATAAAATACGATAAACGGGAAAACCCCATACCCACCAAAATCGAACGCACGTTCTACCAGTCCCAGAGAGAACTCATTCCCATAAATAATTCTATCGTTTCTTGCTCATTAAACTCTCTAGACATTTTCAATTCCTATGAATTGACAAGAACATAAAATCCAGACGTTTGAGATGGGCAGGACATGTAGCACGTATGGGCGAATCCAGAAATGCATATAGAGTGTTAGTTGGGAGGCCGGAGGGAAAAAGACCTTTGGGGAGGCCGAGATGTAGGTGGGAAGATAATATTAAAATGGATTTGAGGGAGATGGGATATGATAATAGAGACTGGATTAATCTTGCTCAGGATAGGGACCAATGGCGGGCTTATGTGAGGGCGGCAATGAACCTCCGGGTTCCTTAAAAGCCAGTAAGTAAGTATGAATTGACAAGTATTTACCTTTTTTTCTTGCCAGGACATAAAAATTATATTAATCTTTCGTTCATTAAACACATAAAACAGAAACTTAATGTCTATGTAATAATGGGCATTAATAACAGGGCATGAAACGAAGCTCGCGTTCCAAACGAGACTCCAGATGTCAGTAAGTGTGAGAGGTTACTATGACAATAAAAAAAATGAATGACTGGTTTTGACGTCATATTGCCGGAAAGAGTTTAAATGGACGTGACCGATATTGGTGGCGGCGCTAATTATAGTGATTTTGTTTTGTTCTTATTTGTTCGACTTTAAGATGAACATCAACATCCACATCATTTGAACCGCTGCTTGCGAGATATTGCCGACACAAAAACGTGCAGTATTTAGTGCGTTCTTCTGTCACAGATGCGTTTTTTATGCTGTTAATTTTCTATATGTCTTTATAGATTATTTTGTAGCGGAAATTTCCCTCTGCACATTAGTATGTTTGCATTTAATGTATTTTTACAAAAAAAAAAAAAAAAAAAGCACCTAAACAATTTTTTTTATCGGCGAGGGTTTTCGTTTCTTTTAGCTACTGTATTGTATATTAAGGGGACACTCAACTATATTTTGGAACTTTTTTCCTATTTGACCAATCTTTTTCAAATTTGGAGAAAAAGTTTAATATACACATGGAAAGTAACATGCAAAATCTCAGCTCATTAGATCCAATACTTTTCAAAATAAAAAATTTTTCAATTTTTAATCAATCATTTATTGAAATATCACTTTAATTATCACTGTCACGTAAATTAGTGTAGAAATTTAATTTTTCATTTTTATGACACTTTTTCTCCAATTTTTAAGTTGAGTGTCCCCTTAAATGTCTAATTCATAAGATTTTTTTTCTATTAATTGAAAATGAAATTTGTTTATTTTGGTAAAACACCGCGATAAGTTTAACAAAAAGGTTTCAGAATTAGTACAAGTACAAGTAGTCGAAGAAATATTTAACTTTTTTAAGTATCCCTTGTTTTATTTCAACTAGAAACCTCTATTTCAATTAATTTCGATCATGAAACGTTGAAGAAATTTTCAACGAAGGATATACAGAGTGCAAGGTGTTTAATGCCATTCCTTTTAAAGGACGAATTCTGAGCATATTATGACCAGAAATGTCCTCTGCTGTTTTATTCGTTTGTACTTACATTTCTCAGAAATAATTATTTTACGTGATAATTTTAGACCCCGTTATTTTTAAACACATTTATAATACACATTTTATAAACATCTTTATGCTCGACCATGCCGAAATGTAGTAATTATACACCTGGTAGTAGCCCTTTAATGCACCTCATTAAAGTACACCTATTCATTATAGTTCAGTTGTCCAGCCAATGAGAAATCACCATTGTACCATTATAAAACCGCAAGTATCGATTAATCTCGGATATGCAATCGAAAGACAGTTAGCGAAAAGTCACGGAGGCTGGAAATCCAATACTGTCGCAGAAGGTTATGTTCTGTTACTATAATAATTAGCGTTAATTGTAAATAATATTCAAATAAATTAAATTTGTCATCTCGTTTTTCAATTCTAAATCAATTTCCAGGTTATATCAAGACTAATCTTCATGTTATTCTCTAGATTATATCAAGGTCAATGACATTCGTGCTTCGGAAAAAATCAATACTTTCGTGTCTGCGCACATCTCACAATTCAGGTCAGTTCCGCTCCTCACTTACATAACCATAACATGAATACTTATGAATAATTTCAAGTTAGAAATATGGTCGAGCATAAAAAGTCGTATGAAACTTGCCTATAATGGTAGTCTAATTATGATGTTCGTATGAAAATTACGAAACTCGCTTTCGCTCGTTTCATAAACATACTTCCGTCTTAATTACTACCATTATAGGCTCGTTGCATAATGTACTATTAAATTACAGTTTTCATTTCCAACAAATATTTGCATAATATTTCTGTCACATTTACAGTTTAAGAGTATCTCAATAATTTAATTATTAATTAATCATTTTAATGGATATTTGGCAACGCTGATATTAGGCGCGTGCTTCACCCTAACGCCGGGAGTAAGGGCAGATCCCTTGTCAGAAAGGTCTGATGTTGACAACCTTCCTCACTGCTGGGAAGGTTTTTTTGCATGCGTTGACAAGTGCTACTGAATTTACTGCGGCGTTGCAATTATTTATTTCCAGAATCAAAGTTGATTTCCCATTAAATAAAAAGAAATAATGCAAAATGGCAAAGCAAAATTCTGTTCCATTCTTTATTGTCTTCTGTAATAAAAAGAAATTTTGATTCAAACAATATAGCTACATTTCATGGCTAATTAAGGGCAAAAAAATATATTTAAAGAATATAAATAAATACTGTATGTTCTCCACTTGATCCTGATGCTTAAATTTTATTTCATGCTACGGTGCAAGAAATACATGTATTTCAATTTTATGTTGGCACATATAACATTACTACCCATTTATATGAAATATTTTTCCTTGGTTTTAGGTCCTCTATATAGTCCCCAAAGGTTTCCATCATATTACTTAACACCCTGTATATTGAAATATTTTCACATTAAAATATAGTACTGCTTTGTTTAGTTCAGAAAGGACCTCTTGTAACTAGCAATGTAGACCCACAAACTTTTGTACAAATTCGTCCCACACGATTCCAGTTCTTCTTTTTTTTTTTATCCTGAAGGATAACATTATTTTCTATATCCGCATGAAAGTAAAACGACCAAGGTTTGTGCTATGAGGACAGTCATTCGTCTTTTCAATGTATCCATAGCAACTAGAAAAAAAAGAACATTGACTTTTCTGTGCTAGTGAATGATGACGATTTATGTAGTTTGCAATCACAAATACTTAAGTCCTACCAGCCCGTCAAAACTTGTAACTTCCGCCTTCGAGATTCCAGGTTTATCACATTATTGCATATTATATATTTATTTTCATTCCGTGGCTGTGTTCGAAGTGGTCGGAATGTCAACAAATGAATCACGCTACAGTCATTTTCCAACTATAGACGCCCAGCATTTTCTCAACGTTTATTATTTCATCTCTGGAATGTTACAAATTTAGGATGGGGCAGTCACAATGCCTGTAATTGAATAACCCTCTACAGTAAGCTACATTTTACTCTAAATACTAGTCATTTGAAACATTGATGCATTTAAATGAAACTAAATACTTACATGCTAGTCTATAAATGAAGTCAGCATGATTATTCATAAAATACGGTTCCCATTCGTTCCGTTTTTCCCAGGACAGTCCTGTTTTTCTTCTTTCTTTTTTTATTCGTAGGTACTGGATATGAAAAAAATCCGTCCATTAAATGGGACACACTCACGGACAGGAGAACGCGAATTCGATTATGCGCACTGTTCAAAACATACAGAGGTGAGCCTACCTGGAGAGAAATAAAAAATAGGTTGCAGCCGCCAAATTACTCTTCAAGGAACGACCACTCATATAAATTGAGGGAAAGAAGGCAGAGGACGGACACTGGAAAGTTTTCTTTTCTCAATCGTACTATCAGGGACTGGAATGCTTTACCTGCAGACTTACTAAAGGCTTTACCAACAGCCAAAAATGCATTTAAAAATAGGCTTAAGGACCTTACTAATAGACGGTAATTATACACAGTACTTAAAGGGTGTAAATGATATGTTGTTATTGAAGTGTTGTATCAGTGAAGAATTATGTTGTCAGTGAAGTGTGTTGTATCAGTGAAGAAGTATGTCGTGTCAGTGAAGTGTGCTGTGTAAGTGAAACGTGTTCCTGTCAGTGAAGCTTTATAGTTTATAGTGGCAGTGCAAAGTATTTGAACAGTGAAATGTTTTTGAAGTATTAGTGAAATCAGGATAGAATCAGTGAAATGTGTCGTAGTTCCAGTGCAGTGAGTGAGTTGACAGCGAAATGAGTGTAATTTGAAAGGTACTTGTGCAGATATGAACATATCGTGGGTTTTAGTTCGAACTTAGATTTAAGATACAAATTAGATTTATTTTAAATGTTATTTTAAGTGATCGTGCTACATTTAATTTAGGATATTCCCTATTATTATTATTATTATTATTATTATTATTATTATTATTATTACTATTATTAGTATTAATTATTAGTATTATTATTAATTGTATTTTAATTAAGTTTATTATTGTCATTATTGAGTGTAATTAGTTACCACTGCCACCGGGTATATATCCCCATTGCAGTGTGAATAAATACATACATACAATAGTTTGGTAGAAATCGCTGTACACAGACAGACTAGTACTAAAATTATTATATTTCATGTACATCATTCCCTGATAAATTGACTAGTAGATACTGAATATGAACAAAATCCGTCCAATAGTTTAGTAGAAATCGCTGTACACAGACAGACTAGTACTAAAATTATTATATTTCATGTACATCATTCCCTGATAAATTGACTCGTAGATACTGAATATGAACAAAGTCCGTCCAATAGTTTAGTAGAAATCGCTGTACACAGACAGACTAGTACTAAAATTATTATATTTCATGTACATCATTCCCTGATAAATTGACTCGTAGATACTGAATATGAACAAAGTCCGTCCAATAGTTTAGTAGAAATCGCTGTACACAGACAGACTAGTACTAAAATTATTATATTTCATGTACATCATTCCCTGATAAATTGACTTGTAGATACTGAATATGAACAAAATCCGTCCAATAGTTTAGTAGAAATCGCTGTACACAGACAGACTAGTACTAAAATTATTATATTTCATGTACATCATTCCCTGATAAATTGACTAGTAGATACTGAATATGAACAAAATCCGTCCAATAGTTTAGTAGAAATCGCTGTACACAGACAGACTAGTACTAAAATTATTATATTTCATGTACATCATTCCCTGATAAATTGACTTGTAGATACTGAATATGAACAAAATCCGTCCAATAGTTTAGTAGAAATCGCTGTACACAGACAGACCAGTACTAAAATTATTATATTTCATGTACATCATTCCCTGATAAATTGACTAGTAGATACTGAATATGAACAAAATCCGTCCAATAGTTTAGTAGAAATCGCTGTACACAGACAGACTAGTACTAAAATTATTATATTTCATGTACATCATTCCCTGATAAATTGACTTGTAGATACTGAATATGAACAAAATCCGTCCAATAGTTTAGTAGAAATCGCTGTACACAGACAGACTAGTACTAAAATTATTATATTTCATGTACATCACTGATTATGAACAAAATCCGTCCAATAGTTCAGTAGAAATCGCTGTACACAGACAGACTAGTACTAAAATTATTATATTTCATGTACATCATTCCCTGACAAATTGACTCGTAGATTCTGAATATGAACAAAATCCGTCCAATAGTTCAGTAGAAATCGCTGTACACAGACAGACTAGTACTAAAATTATTATATTTCATGTACATCATTCCCTGACAAATTGACTCGTAGATTCTGAATATGAACAAAATCCGTCCAATAGTTCAGTAGAAATCGCTGTACACAGACAGACTAGTACTAAAATTATTATATTTCATGTACATCATTCCCTGATAAATTGACTAGTAGATACTGAATATGAACAAAATCCGTCCAATAGTTTAGTAGAAATCGCTGTACACAGACAGACTAGTACTAAAATTATTATATTTCATGTACATCACTGATTATGAACAAAATCCGTCCAATAGTTCAGTAGAAATCGCTGTACACAGACAGACTAGTACTAAAATTATTATATTTCATGTACATCATTCCCTGATAAATTGACTAGTAGATACTGAATATGAACAAAATCCGTCCAATAGTTTAGTAGAAATCGCTGTACACAGACAGACTAGTACTAAAATTATTATATTTCATGTACATCATTCCCTGATAAATTGACTTGTAGATACTGAATATGAACAAAATCCGTCCAATAGTTTAGTAGAAATCGCTGTACACAGACAGACTAGTACTAAAATTATTATATTTCATGTACATCACTGATTATGAACAAAATCCGTCCAATAGTTCAGTAGAAATCGCTGTACACAGACAGACTAGTACTAAAATTATTATATTTCATGTACATCATTCCCTGACAAATTGACTCGTAGATTCTGAATATGAACAAAATCCGTCCAATAGTTCAGTAGAAATCGCTGTACACAGACAGACTAGTACTAAAATTATTATATTTCATGTACATCATTCCCTGACAAATTGACTCGTAGATTCTGAATATGAACAAAATCCGTCCAATAGTTCAGTAGAAATCGCTGTACACAGACAGACTAGTACTAAAATTATTATATTTCATGTACATCATTCCCTGATAAATTGACTAGTAGATACTGAATATGAACAAAATCCGTCCAATAGTTTAGTAGAAATCGCTGTACACAGACAGACTAGTACTAAAATTATTATATTTCATGTACATCATTCCCTGACAAATTGACTCGTAGATTCTGAATATGAACAAAATCCGTCCAATAGTTCAGTAGAAATCGCTGTACACAGACAGACTAGTACTAAAATTATTATATTTCATGTACATCATTCCCTGACAAATTGACTCGTAGATTCTGAATATGAACAAAATCCGTCCAATAGTTCAGTAGAAATCGCTGTACACAGACAGACTAGTGCTAAAATTATTTTACGTCGTTCTTTGTACTACTGCAGCCTTATCATGGACTCGTCGAACTCAAATAACACAGTTTTAAACGGTCGTTAAATGAAACATTTTGTATAAAGTTAATTGACCAGGAAGGCAATTTTTTAGTGATAATACATTTTTATTCAAGTACGTTGACTGTTTCTAGAAAACGACCTCTGAAAGGCATAGCCTACAGGAACTACAAGGACACTTTCACATGAATGCAACCTTAAACCCACACTGCAGACAGAATATCTCTTTTAAAATATTCCATAGCAACCTTCCAAACTTATCGACAAGTTTTTGTCAGACGCCTGTCTATTTGTTTGAAGCAATCTCATTTCCGGGCATATTAAAATTAATATTTGCATATGGATATGCGGTCTTATTTTGTGTTTCAGTTTTTGAATTCGGATTGGATTTTTATTTATTTTTTTTATATTTGGGTCTCGAAATTCTGGCTTTTAATTGTTTAAGTTCTGTTTTGAGTTTGGATTTTGCGTTTGTGTTCTACGTTCACATAGACCTACGTTTTTGAGTTCTAAATTTGAGATTTAACATTAGTAAAAATATTGAGTTATAATTATTTTGAGTGTGGTTTTGGATTTCACGGTTATCTTCTAGTTTTAGTGTTTGGATTTAGTTGTAGGCTTAGGTTCACTTTTGAGGTTGAGTGTTTCGTTTAGATTGCGTTTTAGATTTGCTATTTTATTTTTTAGTTTCAATCACAAGAATCGGTGTATGTTCGTATTTTATGTTCTGTTTTTTTTTTTCTCCGTTTTGGTTTTGAGTTGTAGGTAGATTTTCTTTGGATTTGAGTTGTAGATTTCCTTTGGATTGGAGTTTGGTGTTTGTACTTCGGATTTTATAAAAATTAATAATAATAATAATAATAATAATAATAATAATAATAATAATAATGATAATAATAATAATGAAGATGATGATAATAATAATAATAATTTATTTATTTAGAATATTAACGTGCGAAACAAGGCCAATTACAGTTTAGCACAAGATACAAACAAAATAACAAATGATGATGAGAATGAATGATAGAAAATGGCAGTGAGATGAAATACAATCAATAAAATAGTTACATTAATCATTCACCAAATGCAACAAAGTAAGTAGCACAAATAATTATTAAAATTACTACAGTGAGATAATTAAAATAATGGCAATTAAACAAAATGAATTACAAATGAACTAATGAAATCATATAAATGAAGACTGGAATAATATAAGACACGGTGCATACAAATAATTATTAAAATTAGAGACAAATACAAATAAACAATAATGACAGAATGATGATGATAATAATAATAATAATAATAATAATAATAATAATAATAATATATTGAGCTGTTTTACACAAAATTTAAAATTATATTCTTTATCATTAGCTCACTTCCGAAAAAAAAAAAACAAAAGCTTGTGCTCGGGAGTGTTGACTTTCTTGAAAACATAAAAGTAAATTTATATACATTAAGCACATTAAGACAAATACAGAGTGTCCCAAACTGATCTAAACACTCTTTGAAATACTATTTCACAGCAAAGAAATGAGATAGAAATACGATTTTTGTGGTTTATGATTCAGAAGGCAGTGGAAAGCATGGAAACATGTTCATCTGTTTATAAACAAACATGGCGGTGCAATTATCGTTCGATGAACGTAAGTGGATACTGAAATGCTATTGGAAAGTGGAGAATGTTGTTGAGGTTCAACGACGTTGAAGGGTTGAATTTGGAACACAACCACCAACAAGGTTAACTATCACAAGAATCCTAGACAAGTTTGAAGTCGACGGAACGGTGCAAGATGTGTTGAAAGGGAGAAAGAGAAGTTCCACCGATAACGAGAGTGTTGATGCAGTCATGCAGGCTTTTGCACAACACCAAAGAAGTCAATGAGGCAATGTTCTCGTGAGAATGGTATCAGCAAATCCAGTGTTCATCGAATTTTGCGAGCTCAAAAATGGAAGCATTATATTCCGAGACTTGTCCACGCACTAAATGAGGACGACCCAGAGATAGATAGGACGAAGAGGAAGTGCTGCGGAGTTCCCACCTCGATCTCCGGATTTAACCCATCCTGACTTCTACCTATGGGGAGCTCTAAAGGACACAGTGTACGACACAAAACCACAAACACTGGAGGAACTGAGAGTTCAGATTGAACATGCCTGTAATGATATTCCATTAACAACAATCCAGTTGGTATGTCGCTCTGTTGTACGTCGTTGTTGGGAGTGTACTGTGGCGGAAGGGGGCCATTTTGAACATGTACGAGCTTAAGAAATACAAAACCGCAAAAATCGTATTTCTGTCTCATCTCGTTGCTGAGAAATAGTGTTTCAGAATGTGTATACATCAATTTGGGACACTATATAAACCAGCGTACAGTCTTAGAAAAAAGTTTTGTCGCACAGACACTTTATATAAGTCTCAGAAAGGAGGCAGTGCTCATGAGCAGACATACAACGAAACAAAACTAATTTGATTACCTCAGCCCTGGAAGAGCCAGGTTCCATTCCCATACGAGTAGGCCTACGTAATAAACCCTAGGGCCCGTAGCCTCTAGTTCTTAAATCCTAGATGATCATCGGAGACCCGTTACTACCCCAGACACTTCGCTTATGCGTATTGTTCACTATTACAGACAATAGACGAAGTAGAGAGTGTCGGTGGAATTAAAGAGAAAAATGATAGTGTCCGGGAGAAAGCCCCTTTGCACCATCTGCTTTGTCCACCACGACCAGGGCGGGAATCGAACCTGGGGCGCTAGGATAAAAAAATCAGCTCTGAGCTCCTCGTTCACTGCGTGCAGTTACTGTCAATCTGGGTTTTCTTAGCCCTTTCCTCGAGTGTTGTCTGGAAAATGCCCTGGACTGTAAGAGATGGCCGAAATGAAGAAGGAAGTAAGGTGATATTTTCTTAAAATCGTTTAAATACAGCGGCTTGACTTGTATCCTGCTGAACATCAGTCTACGGTGCACTATATTCAAGAAGTACCCTGCTACATAACCACCGCTCAGAAATGAACTGTTTGAGGCTAATCTTTTAACAGTACATTTTTAACACGATTGTTTTGAAGGACGTTACAATTTATTTGTGCAAGTATGCTGTGGGAGTCTGGTCACGTGCTGCACCCTGACAGTAACCCTGGATTTTACCACGTGTTCCAGCTCCGCTGGGATGGACCCATGTGACACGTACTAGCTCCATAGGTAGACCGCAGTTCGCATCTTCCGCCCGCCCGAACAATCTGTATGAAGTACAGGGACATAATTTTATTTTTACTAACATTTCTAATATTAACCTGTCTATACCTTTGGATCAACGATTAAGAACCGGAAACACCGTTTGCTACCACCTTCCACGACTGGAGTTCGATTATACTGGCGTAATATACAAACAAATCACTTTACTAGGTATAGGAGGGAAGAAAAGTAGTTCATCCCTTTACGTAAACTAGGAAATATCGCGATTTTGAGTTTGATAATTTTCATTAGGTTTTTGTTTAATCAAAATACAGTACAATATTAACAATGAGTGTTTTTACTCACGAACTGAGCTGTCCATGCGGACGTATTCATTATGCAGTGTATATTATACTGTCTACATCACATTAGCGTACACAATAGAGAATGAAGTTAAATTGAAAAATAATCATAATATGGATAGGCCTATTTAAACACATTTTTGAAAATGGTGGCCGTTCATTTCGATACAGGCTTCAGTTCTAATGTGCATATTATCGCACTATAGACTATTGTATCTAATCCCAATTACCAGTTTCGTCCTTCGTACTAGTAACTCATGTTGAAATAATTCTGTACCTACTCTATAAAGAGTACCTTACGTACTGTAAATTCAATCTTCACTTCTGCCCGATCCGAAAAGATAAAATTACTCAGACATGCTATCTACTGTCCGTCCAAGTGGTTACGTCGCAGCGTCGTAGAAAGGGGGGAAATCACGTGACAGTTAATTACTTAACGAGGCCCTTTTATTGAAGTTATTTTAAACAATTGTATGTGTATAATATTACGTAGACGTCCAATTCCAAACAGAAATTAATGTTCTCAGAAAAGAGCTAAGACAGCCCAGCCACTAGCATTTACAGAGAGGCGAATAGAAGCTGGTGGGGGAAACCGGGATGCGACGTAGGCAAATGGAAAATGATGCAATATTGAAAGCTCTTTCGTCACTGGAGAACGCGAACATATTTTTGGAACGTACTGTTTACTATGACCGCAAGGCTACTATGACTGTATGCGGTTTTGGATCTGTGTGGAGGACGGTTGAACTTCATTAGTAGAAGGGGTGAGAGTGAAGTAGATTAAAAAACTCAGGTACAATAAAAATTGAAGTAAAAATATAATGATGTCCCTGTATTTTAATCTGACAGTAGTACGTCATACAAAATATTCCCTTTTTAAAGAATACGTAATAATAATAATAATAATAATAATAATAATAATAATAATAATAATAATGATTTATTTAACCTGGCAGAGTTAAGGCCATACGGCCTTCTCTAACACTCAACCAGGAGTAAAGACTGCGTTACAAAAACACTACAAATTTACAAATTACACTACAATTTTACACACAAAATTGAATAAGATAATAATAATAATAATCATCATCATCATCATAAAAAAGAGATTTTCATTTTTGTCCTAAATTGACTCGCACCTCGCTCTCGTGAATTTACCTATAGTAATGTCACAAAAGGTCTGAGATTTGCCGATAAATCCACGATCGAAGCGAGTGGATTTATTTGGGAAATCTCAAACCTCGAGTGGCATTTATTAGGACTGTTTCGTGAATAAAATAAAATTAATGTAAATAACATATCCCTAAAATTCGCTCACAAAATGTTAATAATCGTATATTTATGAATACTTAACCTTCAGACATTGTAAAGTTGAAATAGATGAATAACGATTAAAGCAGAAAGATTACCCAACTGAATTGTTGTTTAAACATTTCAAAGTTTTCAACATTAAACAAATGTATTATTTTATTTTATTAAAATATTTTCATAGAAATTTTAATAACTTTGAAAGGTGTATACATAAATATAGAACTAAAAATATGAATTCTCTGCGTTTGTCTGAACCAAAATGTAAAACCAATGCAGCTTTTATCATAGCATGAATCAAGGTCCCAGATTATTAAACAAATTTTATTCTAATATTATTTTAACCACGAATCCTCTCCAAATTAATAAAAAATAAAAAAAAATTATATTGGATTTATAGTTTGGGTTTAAACATATTAAACACTATTTAATCTGTATTCACTCTCAATTTTAATTTTATTTTGTTTGTAATGGAATCCCCTCCTGAGCACGAGTCTTACTCATTCAGGAGTGGGCTAGTTTATCTTTCATTGTATTTATTGATTTGTATTCATTTCAAACTTTCTAGCAATAATAAATAAATAAATAAATAAACGATTACTGCAATAAAGAAATTGAATGTTATTCAGTAATGCCAATTAAGAAAAGCGAAATACAGGTTTAAAAATGTTAATTACATGTACTGCACTTTTCTCTTGTTTATTATAATAGATAGGCCTACACGTTTTCATTATCTGCTGAAATCATAATTTAATTTAAACATTTTATAGTATAATTACAAATAAGCTGATTAATACATTAATTAATTGAACAATTGTTATGAAGGAGTGTCATTTTCTTTAGATACAATAGACATGGAATTAGAAGATGAAGATGTAGATGTGGAAGTAGGATTTCGCACTTTATTTAGTACAATGGATTCATGCTCATCGATTTACGTGGAAACAGTTGGCGACACTGACTAAACAGAAGAACGATGATGCGAAAAATTAATAGTGATAAATTGAGCTGCAGAAATTATCGCGATGTATGACTGTGATTGGTTGGAATTCAGAATTTCATTATACTTCATTGGCTGAAAATAGAATGACGTCATATAAACGAAATAGTCTAAAGAAAATGGGAAATATAATTCTCGCGTGATAGTTAATAAGACTTTCCTGAATATAGTAAATTATTTGTTGAGACAAATGTAATAAATAAATAATTAATAACAAAAAAAAGAAAATAACGCATACTATTTACTTACATTCTTATCTTGTTTCAGAAAATATCATTTGTTTGGTAACCATGGCAACTGACTGTTTTGTTTATGTGATTGTATAATAACTTGAAAATTAAAGACGTTTAGTAGGCATGGAATTTACGGATGACCTTTTCTGAATTACAATATCGACCAATCTGGATTGCATGTGATACTTTCTGTTTAAAATATTGGTAAATTTGAGTTACATCTGTTCTTTTCAGAAATTCCCTTGATTAATCTGAAATGTAATTGATTACAGTTAAAATAAAAGTAATGTGAACTGCTAATGTATAACAGAAACAATGAAATAATAGAAATATTCACTTTTATTATAAATACAATGAGATTTAAAAAGGTAATAATTTAATTAAATGTGTGATTGTGGAAATGATATTTCGTAGAAGGAATTTATTGGCTGTTCTTTATGCTGAGGACATTGTTGATTATTTCCGAGTTAATTGGGTGATGGTGTTTTTCATTGATTTGTGGAAGTAAAAGTGGCAATATGAAACGGATAGATAGCTCTGATGGTTGAATCTCAATGGATTCTTATGCATAATTGGTGAATTGACTCATTAGCGAAATAAATTGTCAGTAGTAATATTAAATCATCTTGCAAATGTGTAATGTGAAAATTTAAAAAAGTCGAAAACCTCAATTAAAAATGCATTTTTAAATTTACGTCATTCTTAATAATTTTTACAATTGGAATGACTTAAATTAATTTATTATCAATCATTTCAGCTTGATTATCATCCGAAATAAATATAAAAATTAAGGAAGTCTGCAAAATATACTTTCATGTAATCATATAAATGACCTATCGGTTGTTAGGCCCGTAACACACTTGAAGAGTTTTCTCTGGCGAGAAATGTATTGCGAGAATATTAAAAAAATTGATAACATGGATTCAAATGGACGTCCACACACTGGAAGAGATTCTCGTTCGAGGCAAAAACCTCGCGCGAGTTTCTCGCTGGAATCGGTAGCTCAGCGAATTTTCTTGACACATTTATCAAAGATGTTTGACATTTATACTCTTTATGACGATTGAATGTAGAAAAAGATATCACAGGTGGCGATGAATTGTATTGTTTTTATTTGAAAATGAGGAAAGATCGCTGATAATTGCAGCCAGAAACTTATCGAACTTGTACGATGTCACCCGTAAGCCTATTTATATGATACACGGGATGAAAACTATAAAAACACGAAACTTAAAGAAGAAATCTGGAGACAAATATCAGATTATCTGAAAATAAATAGGGCTATATTTTATTTTGATGATATTCAATAGTATTAATTAAACATTTGAAATAATGTATCTATATGTCTTAACAGTTTACATAATTTTAATCAGAACATAGCAAAGAATCCTCTATCATATCATGAATGGCAAAAAACTGTGATCCATTGAACCTAAAATAACGCCTAAACGTATCATCATTCAAATCGAAACCAGTGTCCAAAATTCGCCCATATTTTCGTAAGATACAATGTGATTTTCAGATATTTCTGGCTTTAATTTTAGGCCTACTTTTTCTTTTCATTAACAAAATATGTTCATGTAACTCCATTTCCTCATCATCTGAATACTCACATTCAACATGGCGTTCGTACGTATTTTGTAAAGTATATACTTATAGGTTATATATTTAAATATGACAATATACGTAAATACATAACCTATAATATTTCCCCCCAACGAGTGATTACTATAATCAGATAAATGCTCTCTGCATGAAGGCAGTGCATAGTTGATCATAGCGAGGTGTGATCTGTGATAGCGAGAACTCGCCAAGTGTGTGGAGGAAGGCTCTTCGCCTCTTTCTCACTAGCGAAAACTCTTCAAGAGTGTTACAGGCCTTATAAAAGACGTTGAAATCAAAGCCGCCTGAAAATAAAAATAACATGACCGATGTACAGTTATTTGCTTGCTCCTGACAAATGCACATCACTAAAGCGACTGTCTTCTTGTTTCAGAAACCAAAGTACCCCAAATCCGTCTTCTTCATCATCACCAATGAGTTCTGTGAAAGATTCTCTTACTATGGAATGCGAAGTAAGTAACAGCACAGTCTACTATATACAGTCACGAAGCTTGAGTTTTGGGGGTACTAGAAACAATAGACTGTGACGGTTCTATTTTGCATTGCCTGTAATGAGGTGATATTAGCGATCCTAGTGGTGAGCAACTATCTAATGTTTGCATATTTACTACATATTGAGCTACGTGACTGTATATACTAGACTGTGATAACAGTCTGGAAAATGTGTTCTGATTTCTTTCACTGTTGCTTTTCTAATACTGGGGAACATAACCACACTTTTATCTGTTTTATTTTGTTTACCTATTGAAAGATATTTTTACATGAAATAGCAAAAAGTATTGTATATATATATATATATATATATATATATATATATATATATATATATATATACATACATATTCGTTCATAGTTTTCTGTCCAAGACAGGTCTTTCACTGCAAACCCAGCATTATCCAGTCTCATAACTTTGTGCCTTACTCTTCATCTCCGCATACGATCCATATACCTTAATGCAGGTATGCTCAAAATTGTAAAAGCCCCGATTACACGGATGATGCTGCACTGCATAACACACACTGTGTACGGACTGGGCTCCGCAACTACATTGCAGCACCGCCCGTGGCATCGCTCTCATACTCTAACAAATACGGATAATAAACTGAATTTGAAAAAGGAAGGAGTATACACTGTAATATTCAGTTATTACATTATTTATTATGTTTAATATTATTATATCATATGTAGTGTTATTTTCATATTCCACCATACATTGCGGCCTATTCAACATGCTCTTTCTTTTCTGCAAGTAATCGGAAATCTATTTTCAACGAATTTACTGCAATGCGCTACTAGCTCAAAAGATGCTCATCTGTTAATCGGGATCTATGTCTCCATTTAGCAACCTTCATTCTCGAAAATAATTGTTCACACACGTATAGTATGTCGAGGCGAAGGTAGCCAATACAGCGGCAGCGAATAAGCTCATCTTTTGTTAATTTTTTTTAACACTTCTATTCTTGTCAAGTCATATTCTCTGCATTTCTGAATTCTACGCCACTTTGTAAATCAATTAACGCATCCTGGAACTGCACTCTCACGGATTGTACATTTACTATGAAAGGATTGACAAAAATATTAATATCACTCTCCATACATCTAAAACCACTAAATCTATGTTCTGTGAATTCACATTCGAGCTGTTCCAGTATATTTTATTCAGGCACTAATTGTTCGAGTTTCTTCAATGTTTGACCTTTCATGAAGTGCTTTCAATTCTTGAAACTGTAGTGCACGTTGCACCCTGAAAAAATTATTTTATCATAACATGTATTTCTTTTGGAATAAAATCAAATAATAATAATAATAATAATAATAATAATAATAATAATAATAATATTAATAATAATAATAATAATGTTGTTTTCTAATGCCAGGCGTTTGACAATAAAGTCATTTGACCTCTTGCACTCCAATATTTTTCAAAGATATTATCATGACCAGCCACTGAAGCACAGATTTTGAGGTGTTCCGAATCCATTTCTTGGTTTGAGTTGCACAGTGGGCAGTTAGGAGACTGATATATTCCAATTCTATGCAGGTGTTTGGCCAAACAATCATGGCCTGTTGCCAATCTAAATGCAGCTACAGACGATTTTCGTGGTAAATCGGGAATTAACTGTGGATTATGTTGCAGAGAGTTCCATTTTTTCCCTTGAGATTGTGTTATCAAATTTTGTTTGTTGAAGTCTAAGTATGTAGATTTAATAAATCTCTTCACAGAGTAATACGTAGATTTAGTAACAGGTCTGTAAGTAGCAGTGCTGCCCTTCTTTGCTAAAGCATCCGCATTCTCGTTTCCCAGGATTCCACAATGGGATGGTATCCATTGGAATACAATAATAATAATAATGTTGATATATGAATACATATTACAGAAAAGAGCTTCCCTATCACTTCGGCATGTTCTGGATGACAGAGCGTATAATGTCATTTTATGTTGCTCAGTAGTATTCCTGACAGTACCTTACAATACAACATAGTAAACAGTTCACGTTTTCACCGAACGCACAACAAATAGTCTTCCTCCCACACTGTACGGAATGATCGTTTGCTTATAGAAGGTTTTGACTGTGTCATTGTCCCGCACTGTTCGTACTTGAACAGCCTTCTGCAGCCATCCGTCGAGCTTCGAACGGGGAACAGCACGCTCTACATTCGAAAGTTGTGATTACAGAACGTAATCGGGAGTCAGAGAACGAGCATACCCGTCTTAATGTTATCATCTGACATCTTCTGACCCGAACGTTTCTTCCGTTCACCATACATAGGACGTTTAAATCGTTTTTGTTTTGTTAATGACCTGAAAATAAAGCTATGGTGCCGTACTTCGGGCTGATATCATTTTAATCACAATGAATGCAACAAATTAATGATATGAAGTAGTGTGTGCCATTTAAAAAACTTAACTTTGTGTTACTACAATTTTTTGTAACATCCTGTATAATAATTGTCATTTACTGCAAATGGCAGCTAGGCTTCGGTCAGCCCTAGATAATACATAACTGATGTTACATACATTAAAATCGCTACTTATGAGAATGTCCCTAGGGTTACGAGAGACATGTATAAATCAACGTGAATGTAATTTATAATATACTAACACACAAAAATAAATAGATGAGAATAAAGATGAATATACAGGGTGATTCACGAGGTAAGTGACGGTAAACTCTCGTGAATCACTCTATATAAATGATAAAATAGAGAAAGTATCGAACTAAAAATATAATTGATTGCCATTATTATTATTATTATTATTATTATTATTATTATTATTATTATTATTATTATTATTAGTATTATTATTAAAATTCAAATATCTTGGAGCAACAGTAACAAATATAAATGACACTCGGGAGGAAATTAAACGCAGAATAAATATGGGAAATGCCTGTTATTATTCGGTTGAGAAGCTCATCATCCAGTCTCCTGTCAAAAAATCTGAAAGTTAGAATTTATAAAACAGTTATATTACCGGTTGTTCTTTATGGTTGTGAAACTTGGACTCTCACTCTGAGAGAGGAACATAGGTTAAGGGTGTTTGAGAATAAGGTGCTTAGGAAAATATTTGGGGCTAAGGGGATGAAGTTACAGGAGAATGGAGAAAGTTACACAACACAGAACTGCACGCATTGTATTCTTCACCTGACATAATTAGGAACATTAAATCCAGACGTTTGAGATGGGCAGGACATGTAGCACGTATGGTCGAATCCAGAAATGCATATAGAGTGTTAGTTGGGAGACCGGAGGGAAAAAGACCTTTAGGGAGGCCGAGACGTAGATGGGAGGATAATATTAAAATGGATTTGAGGGAGGTGGGGTGTGATGATAGAGACTGGATTAATCTTGCACAGGATAGGGACCGCTGGCGGGCTTATGTGAGAGCGGCAATGAACCTTCGGGTTCCTTAAAAGCCATTTGTAAGTAAGTATTATTATTATTATTATTATTATTATTATTATTATTATTATTATTATTATTATTATTATTATTATTTTAACAACCTAAATGCTCAAGACTTTTTTCACGTCATAACATTTAAAATTCAAAACATACAATTTCACGTCGGCAGTTCTGATCACAGAGTTAACGATGCTTGGTTGCAGCGATCCTTGCCATTTACCTGAAGAACATCCTGCACTACTCCGATGACGACGCCACGGTTATCTACCATGTGTTCGCCATGCTGTGCTACTTCTTCCCCATCTTCGGGGCCATGCTGGCTGACAGCCTTCTGGGGAAATTCAGGTGAAGTTTTGGAGCCTTCAGATTCCTAACAACTCAGAGCTATCATCATAACACGTTCACCTCATAATTAAAAAAAAAGTACCATGTGAACTGTTGTCTTGTTGGACAGACAGACAAATGAAAATAGAGTATGTATGTATTTATTTATTAACGCTACAATTGGGAATACACCCGGTGGCAGTGATATATAATATACACTAATTACAATTACATGAAATAAAATTAAATAAACGTAAATCTATAAATAGTAGATGCAATAAACCTAGGACTATAAATAAAAACTATTCTGTAATAATCCCTACAATAAGCAAGAGTAAATCTAACTTATAAGTACCGGTACTTCTATTTCACCCAACTATTACCAATTTAAGTAATTACATATCACCTTAATTAATTACATACCAACTTAATTACATATCTTAATTAATTGCATATCACCTTAATTTATTTACATATCAACTAAATTACATATCATCTTAATTACATATAACCTTAATTAATTACATATCACCTTAATTTATTTACATATCAACTAAATTACATATCATCTTAATTAATTACATATCACCTTAATTACATACCAACTTAATTACATATCATCTTAATTAATTACATATTACCTTAATTTATTTACATATCAACTAAATTACATATCATCTTAATTACATATAACCTGAATTAATTACATATCACCTTAATTTATTTACATATCAACTAAATTACATATCATCTTAATTAATTACATATCACCTTAATTACATACCAACTTAATTACATATAATTTTAATTAATTACATATCATCTTAATTAATTACATATCACCTTAATTAATTACATACCAACTTAATTACATACCAACTTAATTACATATCATCTTAATTAATTACATATCATCTTAATTAATTACATATCACCTTAATTACATACCAACTTAATTACATATCACCTTAATTAATTACATATCATCTTAATTACATATCACCTTAATTTAGTTACATATCAACTAAATTACATATCATCTTAATTAATTACATATCACCTTAATTAATTACATACCAACTTAATTACATATCACCTTAATTAATTACATACCAACTTAATTACATATCATCTTAATTACATATCACCTTAATTTATTTACATATCAACTAAATTACATATCATCTTAATTAATTACATATCAACATAATTATTATTCAACTCAATTAATTACATGACAATTTAAATAATTACACTGCACCTCCAATTAAATTTTCAGTCTAATCTTCTCAACCTTTCCTTAAATGTATTGATTTTGAGAGGACCGCCCTGAAAGATTGCCGCAGGTAAGCTGTTCCAGTCTACTATTGTGCGGTTAACAAAGGAAAATTTTGCCACGTCCGTTCTTTGTTTTCTACATTTAAACTTCCTAATATGATCAGCCCTTCCTAAGTATGATGGTGTTGCTAACCTAGCATTGATGTCGGTCCATGCTTTGTGTCCCATTTGTGCCTTAAACAATGCGGTGAGTCTGGTTTTTCATCGCCTTGATTTGAGAAGTTCCCACCCTAAGTCTTTTACTATCTCCTCACCATGTCCCTTCCCCAGTTTGACATATTTTTGCTGCCTTGCGTTGGTCCTTTGCTATTGAATCGATTTGGTTTTGTCTGTACGGATCCCAACCTACTGCTCCTAGGTTCGGTTTATTACCTTACTGCTAAACGGCACTTTGCCCAGCACTGGCTTCCATCATGCTGCCTGCAAGATAGTCTCAAAATATGCAAAAGATGTCTTCCTGGACAGGCACTAATTATGTTCTTACATTAAAAATAAAAATTAATACATAGCTTTATTTTTTACACGAATTTTTATGATGGTTTAAGGTTTACTGGATCGAGTATGCATTGTTGACAATTTAAAAAGTTATATGTTGATTATTCAGTGCAGTACAGTTCAGTAATCTTTTATTTTCCCTAACTCTGTTAATTGTTTTGTTATTAATAAACACACTGTATAGGATATCAGCTTAAGTAATGAATTGTCCTTTTAAGTCGCATAACAGAAGAATGACTGCAGCATCTCGCAGGCTTCAAAGCAAGACACTGCGAACTGCTACCGCGCAGTTCAATCTTGAGTGATAACTCCACGTCAACTGTTACCTGCAGTAGCAGCCTACTGAATCTGATAGCTTAGACGTGTGGCTGTGGTGCCTTAGCCTTAAAGATGTCCTAAATTTCGTTTTGTATATTGTAGTTTCTTTTAATGTTGTAAAAGTCATTCGATATAGAAACAACGGTAACTACGAAACCCTTTTTTGGGACAATTCCTACTACTGTAATTTGAGGAATCCAAGTTTTGCGTGTAAGTCATGAATCACCCTGTGTTATGTATGTACGTTGCGTCCATTTTAAAATCTTTTTAATCATTATTTTAGTATTTTAGTGATATTATGGCACTATTGTTCACTTTGAGTGAAAACAGAATTACTGCAAGAACTGCAAAATAGTGTTATTCAACTCTCTAGAACAAATCTGCTGCGACCAGAACCTCCAATAGGCCTGCCTACACCTAACTCTCTAACACCATTCATCACATTTTACGAGATTTGTGGATAATGTCATCAGGGAATGCAGACAAAGGGGCAATCTACCTGTTGGCTCCGTTAACAAGAGCTCCTCTGCGGAGTTAACCCAACAGATAGGGCCTTCGTTTTGTTGTAGAAGTACGTGGGGGGGGGGGGGGTAGGTACCTTGGGAATTGACAGTTACATAAAAGAATGCAACGACCTTTCACTGCTACTAGGAGAAGAAGGGGAAGACAAGGAGACCGAGGGGAGTTTTTACTGACTGACCTCTCCAGACAACAAAACGAAACTTCAACGTGCTCATAATTTGTGTGTGCGTTTTGTAAGCAATGTTCGTAAATATGATCACATTACCCCATCCCTGGAAACAATAGGTTGGCTTAAACTAGATAAGAAAAGAAATTTACATTCACTTCTCCTTCTCTTAGAAATATTGAACTCTTCTATTCCTTCGTACCTGTCGTCTCGCTTCACTTACCTTTCTTCCCACCATAATCTGAACACACGCTCTCGCCATGAAACAATACTAACAATACCATCCCATCGCACCTCCTCATACTCATCCTCTTTCACAATAGCCCTGCCAAGACTCTGGAATTCGCTACCTGCTAGCATCAGGGACTGTCCAAATAAAATTCAATTCAAACGCAAACTTACTAGGCACTTGGTCAGTAATTGAGACTCGTTCAGACATGGTTTCTTGTAAATAGTTCTCTTAATCTATCACAAAATATTTCAATATCCGGTAATTTCATCACTATAGAATTTTGTTATTGTAGGTTTAATTTGTAATTCAGTTAAATAGAAAAATATTCTTTGCTCTTAACTTCTATGATAAAATGTCTAGCTTTCATTAATCAGGTATTCTTGTCGTACTTTAATTTTTATTGTAATTGTAATTGTAAATTTAATATTAATTGTAATTTTATTGTTCATGTTATAGTTTAATCCCCTGGTAGAGGGGCAGAGAAGGCCTGACGGCCTTATCTCTACTAGGTTAAATAAATAAATACTACTAATACTACTAGATAGAGAACAATAGGAAAATAAGGAGAACAAGGAAAATGCTTGAGAATAAGGGAAATAAAATGGGAAGAAGGGGAAATTAAGAAGCAAATAAGGAGAACATGAGAAAAATAAGGGGAAGACAAGGAGAACAAGGGAAAGACAAGGCGCGCAATGGGAGTACAAGGATAACAATTGGAAGACAAGGACGATAATAGAAAAATAAGGAGAATAATGGGAAGACAGGGAGATCAAGGGGAGTACGAGTACAATGAGGACAATGGACAAATAAGGAGACAAGGAGAAGGACGGGAATACGAGGAAAACAGGAAGAATAGAATGAAATCAAGAGGAATGCAATGCACTCTTAAGTCGAATAAGATGAGGTCGTATTTATCCCTTTATACTATTTGTTAACTCCACGCTAAGTTTTTGCTTTCATTTCCAGGACGATATTCTACATCTCTGTTATTTACGCCATTGGAAACGTGGTGGTATCCGTAGCGTCTGCAACTGGAGCCATCGAGGTCCCTGCCAGGTAACTTTTTTTTTTTCTGTTGTGTGAGTTTATGCGGACAGATTCAAATTGTGGATTTCACTTTTGAAATGAAAGCATACTAAATTTAATGATTACTTCGAACTTCACTGTAAGACAAACCTTTCAAAGAATTCGTTCCTTGAACAACAAGACAGACAGACTGGAGGTGCTTTGGATTATGAAGCAATAAGATAGTGGTATAAGTGGTGCGCATATGTAAAAGAGAAACAAAAATAATGATTAAACTTCGCTAGGCTATATGGGTACAAGAAATTATGAGATACTTAAAAATTATAAAATGTGTCAAAATTTTAAAGTTACTTGACATTTTACAAGTTTTCTAACATTAAGTTTAAGCCCAGATCATATACTATATTATATAACAGATTGCTCATCCCTATGTTAAAATTGGCAGCACTTCGAAGAGAACAACCGCCAGGATTGCCACCCGTCCGCCATGACTTTCATACTCCATCGGCAAGTCTATCGTGCTACCAAAAAGGAGTGCGTTATATGGCAGTACAAATTTTTAATAGCCTCCCTATTGATGTAAAAAATGAAACTCAAAACATAAGATTATTTAGGGGCAAATTAAAGAAGTACCTAATTTTTAACGCCTTCTATTCTGTAGATGAATTCATGACATTCAATAACCCTTCATGAAATTGATACTAAAACTTTGTGTTGTACTAGTAGACTATATTGTAAACTTTTCTGTATATGTTTCAACTAAACAATGACTATAAATTATGACTTTATAATAGTATTAAGTTTTTTGACTTGTTCCACATTCTAGCTGTAAGCAATGTATGAATACCATAGAATTTTAATAAATACAATACAATACAATAAACGAACACGAGATGGCAGTACAGTCGCTAATTCAATTCAAATGGGAGTTATGACGTGACTCCTTATATAACAACCAGATGACAGCATAGTAAACCTGACAAAAGTTGTTGCCGTCAAAGCCTATAAGGCCGAGCAATCTGGGTATATATGTTCTAGGATTTAAGTTGCCTGAAAAGATACAAGTTTCCTGGGAATGGACAAGTTGACTAGAAATGTACAAGTTGTCTGGAAATGTAACTTACAAATTGTCTGGAAATGCACAAGTTGCCTGGAGATGTGAAGTTTGCCTAAAAAGTACAAGTTTCCTAACTGTTTAAATTTACAGAATGTCTAAAAACATATATATTTTCTCAAGTTTGCAAGATACTCTGCACAAAAAACTTTACAATACATAATTTATTGCATTAAATTTTTTTTTGTGATATATGTCTTCGTTGTAATTGAGTTTTGTAGTGTTGGTAAGCTTGTGTTCAGTCTCAGCTTTCAAATTGTTGCATTGCAGTTTTTAGTATTAGTGCCTAAAGTTACAAAAAGTGTATTACTATAAAATTTGTCTTCACACTAAAAGTCTTCTGATGTGTCAAATGTTCGTTATATAACATATTGTTGTATCTCTGATAAGAGGACCAGTTGCAGATCTTGGAAATATTGCACTTGAAGTTAAAAAATTTACCTTTCGCCTAACTCTTTTTGCTCTAGAAATTGACAAAAGAAAATTGTACTAAGAATATTTTTATGATGTGGCAACTATCTGTTATAATATAATTTTATAACGCTGGTAAGATGATGTCCAGTTTTAGGTCTTGGAAATATTATATTATAGTCTTTGGCACTACGGTGTTAGGTACAGCTTACAGCAGTAAAATTTTGGAAATATTCAACATTTTTTTTCCTCCATTACTGTGTCTTGTACAATAAAGAAAATTGATATGTGTAAAACACTGTCCTTCTGCTATATGAAAAAAATATTTGCATGGTTTACAAAAATTATTTACATTTTTTTTTTTTTTTTTCAAAATCCAGTTCACTGTGCAGTGATGAAGCATTTCCCACATAACTCAAAAACTACCCAACATTCTGTTGAATTTTTTTTGTGTGTATTTATGCATGTCATATCTACAATATGATGCAAGATCATTTCCCTACCTTTGATAGATTGTCTGATAAAAAATAAATTCATTTAAAAAATGGTTATATATGAGTATTTTCTTCTAACAAAAAAAAAATTATTTATTAAGGAATGTAGTTCAAAGAGCATGATATTGTAAACATGAGTTTCAGTAATAAAATAAAAGAGAGAGAACATGAAACAGTTAACAAGTTTATGAGTTATGAGGGAAACGCTTCATCACTGCACAGTAAACTGCCACCATTTTGAATTTTGAAGAAAAGAATATAAATAATTTTTTCTAAATCGTAAAAATATTTTTTTCATATAGCAGAAGGACTGTGTTTTACACATAGCAATTTTCATTAGTACAGTAATGGAGGAAAAAAATGTTGAATAATTTTACTGCTAACCCCTTAAGCCTGTAACTTTAAATTTGTCTAAAATTTTTAAAAGTTACTTCTTGTATTAAAAATTTTCTTCTTATGATGTTGGTATGTACAGTTTTGGTGGCTTGTACTCTTAGGTGTGGTATGTGGTGTGGTTTTTATTTCTCTTACGCCCACCGTGCGCAGGGAGCTGAGTATAGTGGGGTTGCTGCTGATCGCCATCGGCACGGGCGGTATCAAACCGTGCGTGTCAGCCTTTGGCGGCGACCAGTTCAAGCTGCCCCAGCAGGAGAAGCAGTTGCAGCAGTTCTTCTCGCTGTTCTACTTCGCCATCAACTCTGGCAGTCTGATCTCCACCTTCCTCACGCCTGTGCTGCGCGAGGACGTCAAGTGCCTGGACCAGGACTCCTGCTACCCACTGGCGTTCGGCATACCCGCCGTGCTCATGATCATATCTGTCAGTAAGTGTCGTCAGTGGGGCCAGAGACATTGTTTTAGGGAAGATCTTGATGGTGTGTTCCCTTCCCATTTCCTCTGAAATGAATTATTTTCCATGCCGTAAACTGGGGTAAACTTGACTAATGGGATTAACTTAACCTTAAAAAAAATTAAACCGACTACCATTGTTGTTTTGAGACATGAAAAACGATTTAAATCTGATGTCATTACTTTGACATGAAGAAGGATTTAAACTGAATGGCATTGTTGCTTGAGACACGAAAAAGATTTATGTCTAATGTTGTTACTTTGACATGAAAAACATTTAAATCTGATGTCATTACTTTGACATGAAGAAGGATTTAAACTGAATGGCATTGTTGCTTGAGACACAAAAAAGATTTATACCTAATGTCGTTGTTACTTTGACATGAAGAAGGATTTAAACTGAATGGCATTGTTGTTTGAGACACGAAAAAGATTTATATCTAATGTCGTTGTTACTTTGACATGAAGAAGGATTTAAACTGAATGCCATTGTTGTTTGAGACACGAAAAAGATTTATATCTAATGTCGTTGTTTCTTTGTCATGAAGAAGGATTTAAACTGAATGCCATTGTTGTTTGAGACCCGAAAAAGATTTATATCTAATGTTGTTGTTTCTTTGTCATGAAGAAGGATTTAAACTGAATGGCATTGTTGTTTGAGACACGAAAAAGATTTATATCTAATGTTGTTGTTACTTTGACATGAAGAAGGATTTAAACTGAATGCCATTGTTGTTTGAGACACGAAAAAGATTTATATCTAATGTCGTTGTTACTTTGACATGAAGAAGGATTTAAACAGAATGCCATTGTTGTTTGAGACACGAAAAAGATTTATATCTAATGTCGTTGTTTCTTTGACATGAAGAAGGATTTAAACTGAATGGCATTGTTGTTTGAGACACGAAAAAGATTTATATCTAATGTCGTTGTTACTTTGACATGAAGAAGGATTTAAACTGAATGGCATTGTTGTTTGAGACACGAAAAAGATTTATATCTAATGTCGTTGTTACTTTGACATGAAGAAGGATTTAAACTGAATGCCATTGTTGTTTGAGACACGAAAAAGATTTATATCTAATGTCGTTGTTTCTTTGTCATGAAGAAGGATTTAAACTGAATGCCATTGTTGTTTGAGACCCGAAAAAGATTTATATCTAATGTTGTTGTTTCTTTGTCATGAAGAAGGATTTAAACTGAATGGCATTGTTGTTTGAGACACGAAAAAGATTTATATCTAATGTCGTTGTTACTTTGACATGAAGAAGGATTTAAACTGAATGGCATTGTTGTTTGAGACACGAAAAAGATTTATATCTAATGTTGTTGTTTCTTTGTCATGAAGAAGGATTTAAACTGAATGGCATTGTTGTTTGAGACACGAAAAAGATTTATATCTAATGTTGTTGTTTCTTTGTCATGAAGAAGGATTTAAACTGAATGCCATTGTTGTTTGAGACCCGAAAAAGATTTATATCTAATGTTGTTGTTTCTTTGACATGAAGAAGGATTATAAACATTTCCCTGCTAATTAGAGTTTAGAAGCTAAAGTTACCGGTACCATAGAAACTGTGCGAGGTGTGTAACAGAAAATGCCGCATAGCTTGCAATGTGAGGGAAGTGTCCAAAATGAAGGACCCTGTACTTGACGACTGACGTACTTGCAAATTAAATGAATTCAGCATTTCATTTTATTACAGAAAGTTATATCGAAAGCTAGTTTAGCTAAAAAAAGTCACCAAAATTCATTGGTAGCTTTACAAGACCCAGATAAAATGGAACATTAAAATCCATTCTCATTTCTGTTAATATTTTGAAATAATGATGACGTTGATATACTTATTGTTTTGTTTTTCAGTTATATTTGTGATTGGCAAGCGACTGTACATTATCAAGGAACCAGAAGGCAACGTGGTGCTCAGAGTGTGCAGTTGTATCGGGGTATGTACTTAAGAGCTTCCTAATAGAAGATTCTGAGAAACTGTTTCAAATGTAAACACATTATGGCTTTACAAGAAAATAAAACGCATCGAGTATGGTTATACAGGGTGTTTTCTTTTTAACTTCCAGCTGCTTATTTCGAAGAAAATTCATTTGCAAGATTAGAATGTTATATATGTTTCTTCGTTTAAAGGGAAAAAACAATGGTATTAGTTATTTTTTATTTAGTCGTGATTATCAAGGTAATTTTAAAGTCAACTTTTTTTAATGGGAACCCTGACATGTTTCTTCAGATTGTGATATTACTCATTCTTGATTATACGCTTGTAATCCAGCAAGGTTCGCTGTATAATTCAGTTGATAGCATATCTGGCATTTTGTGGAGACCAGCGCATCATTGGGTTTTTCCTTATATGACATTTGAAAGTGAATAAATAGTGAGTTGAAGTGTTTTGTTAATACTTGGGGCTTTCTTTTGATTTATCACAATATAGAGTTCCTTTGAAAATAATCTCCATACCTGCTAGCATTATTATGTTCGACTGGCTTTTGTACTGCTTCTTCTTCTTCTTCTTCTTCTACTTCTTCTTCTTCTTCCCTTCAAGTATTAGGCCAAATGGTCTGTTACGATCTCACAGTTGAATTTCAATCCAGCACTTCTTTGGACGACCGAGAGATGTCTTCCCGTTTGGACGATAGTGGAGCATGACTTTTGGGATTCTACCTCTACACATGCGATGCAGATGATAATGTTTTACGTGATTAATTACAGGTTCTAGTTGTAATTCTTCCATTACATCTTCATTGCGTTTGTGATCCCATTTCGTATATCTCGCTGTATATCTCATAAATTTCATTTCATTAGCCGTTATTCTGGTTTCACCTTTCTTCCTCAATGTCCATGCCTCACTGCCGTAACAAAGTACAGGTCTCGCCAAGGTCTTGTAAAGGCGAATTCTTGTATGCCTTTGTACTAGGGAAGGTTTCATAATATTGTTAATTATTCCCATTGTTCTGGTGTATTTAGAAATTTTCTGTGAAATGTCCACTTCATCGAAAAAAGATAATGTGTATCCGAGATATGTAAAAGAATTTATCCTTTCTAATATTATTTAATCTAAACATATTTTGCTAGGCACAGGGTGCTTTTGTACTGCAAAATATAAAATTTCATTTTATTTTAGAAAGAGATAAGTTGCCTGTCAAAATACCTGCATTCAAGGAAAGATTTAGGAACTTTTCAAAGTAAATAATAAACCCGAATAGGATTAGACTTCCATTGACTTTAAGAAGACATGACAGTACTGCACTTCACGCACTATTGTAGAAAAAGAAAACATTTTTTATTAAACACCGATTTTTATACAATATTTAAGAAAATTTAAAAACAATACTACACGGTAGTACTTTGGAAGATTCTGTTTTACATTTATTTTGTTTACATTCAACATGTCTGCTCGGCAACATATTTCAATACAAATTTGAATTTTGAATTCATTTTAATAAAGGTGTCAAATAAGTCGAATTATAATGAAGAAATAGTATAACTTCACCATACATCGATTCAATATATGATGCACTTTTTTACGTCAACTTCATCATTAGTAAATGTTCAACAACTTACAATGATACTATGTTAATCATCATTAATCCTCGACTTTTAACTGATTTTAACATGTGATTTTAATATACTTCTTAACTTTTATAAAGTTATTTATGATATTTTGTCATATACTATTAATCTATTAATCTTCGACACACAACGAACTTCTACGGCAATATGAGACTGACAATAACAACTTGATATTATCCATCATAGCGATACACACTTGTAATAATTTGACTTTATTTATTACTAGCCTTACCCATGCGCTCCATTGCACCCGTTAGAAATAAATATAAAGTAATTACATAATTAAAATAGGACATTTGATCCAGGGAACATTCGTGTTTGATAGAAGGATAAATGGTTTATTATGTTACTTAATTTAAATTAGGCTATATTAAACAAATTAAAATGCGATCATTTTGATCCAGAGAGCACTCATTTGGTCATAAAATTATTTTAGGAAATACAGGAAACGAATGTACAGAATAGCCTATCAAGTTTTCTGTGCATAAGAAGCTATTTTAATCTTACCTGTCCTGCATTCACTCAGAAGTTACTGTAATAACATTATAGCATTATGTCCATATAGAGAAACTACACTTTCCAATGCTGAATTAATAATTAATTATACAAATCGGTTAATTTAGCTTTCGATATTACTTCATACAAACACAGAAACATTCTCTGTAGGCTATGTTTCATAGCTTTCGATTGTTTTTGTCCAAGGCCCCTTATAGACGAAGCCAATTTTTTTTTATTTCATTACACTGCCTTAGATGGCGTTGTTATTGTAATTTTGAAACTCATTTATCTCATTAAATGTCGGTCCTATCAAAATTTTGCATAGAATAAAATTTATCGGAAATTATTTTTAAAGAAACTTTTGTTATGTAATAGTTTTCATGAAAATTAATAATAAGGGAGATATTTCGATTTATTTAATTCAAGCCCCCTTATAACCCCCCTTTTAAATAAAATATTTTTAATGCCATATAGCCTAAAATCTAAGTTACAACGAACTTAATTTATATTCCAATTTTCATATAAATCGGTTCAGCCATTATCGCGTGAAAAGGTAACAAACATACAGACAGACAGACAGACAGACAGACATACAAACAAAAATTTCAAAAAAGCGATTTTCGGTTTCAGAGCGGTTAATTATATATGTTAGGACCAATTATTTTTGGAAAATCGAAAATTACCAGAAAAATTTCGGCTACAGATTTATTAGTATAGATTGTAACCTTCACAATAGTGCATATTTACAACATACCGGTATTTGTTTAATAGATTATCACAGCGTCACCTAAGTTTGTATAAACTACATTTAACATTCATTTTGTCATTCCAAACCTTTCGCCTTCAATCCACATCCTTTCTATTTACACCAACTTCAATATTAACAGTCAGCTAGGACCCCTTACATCTATCTGACCTTTTTTGATTTTTTGATGATATTAATTTCTTTTGATATGTAATATTTTCATGTGACTTTCTGTTGAAATATGCACATTTAACCTAAGAGTCTTATTGTTAAACAAGTATTCACCTTTGAGTCATTATATAGTTTACCGATCCAATATAATAACTCGTTTGTGATCTCCAGCTGTCATGAATGATTATAATATGACATTAATTATGCATATTTATCATACAACTACCATTTGTTGGTGTATTAGGTGTACCTTTGAGAAAATGTTTCTAGTGTATTTCTAAATTTCCATTAATTGTTTGTAGAATTTCAATGTGTATTATGCAATTATGTACAGATATATTTATGATCTGAAGATGCCCAAAATGGGCGGAAACGTTCACCAGTAAAATATTAAAATGTGTTAACAAAATACTTCTGGGTTAACATTAAAATAAGTAAAGACGGAAACAAAACTAAAATCATACATCTTGATTACACAACTTTTAACACTGTATCACTTCGGAATATGTGTGATAAGAACTTTCTTGTGTTAAATATTAACGTACCTTGTTAACATGTTTCGACCTATTTTGGGTCATCTTCAGAACTGGTCGTTGTTGGTCTTGGCGCCTCTTGTTTCCTGTGAGGGTGTGTTCGTAGTGTAGAGTCAAAGAGTGTCTGTGTTTTGAAGTTGAGTTGTGTGTTGAGAATATCGTTGGGGTGTGTTTTTGTGTGTCTGTATATTTCATATTGTTCTAGTGTGTTGAGTTTCTGGCTTTTTGGCTGGATATATCACACTAACATACGAAAACAAAAACACACATAAAATTGCAACCTCATTCAAGAAATTAAATTACAACATCGCATACAGAACAAATAACACTCTACAAAAACATCTCAACACACAAACAACACAAACAAATACAACCACACAGGCGTATACAAACTCAAATGTAACACCTGCAACAACTTCTACATAGGACAGACAGGCAGATCATTTCAAACACGTTACAAAGAACACATCACAAATGCTAACCACACCCACAGAGACATCAACACAGACATGGAAATACTACACATCCAACCAAAAAGCCAGAAACTAAACACACTAGAACAATATGAAATATACAGACACACGAAAACACACCCCAACGATATTCTCAACACACAACTCAATTTCAAAACACAGACACTCTTTAACTCTACACTACGAACACACCCTCACAGGAAACAAGAGGCGCCAAGACCAACAACGACCAGTTCCGAAGATGACCCAAAATAGGTCGAAACATGTTAACAAGGTACATTAGAATTTAACACAAGAAAGTTCTTATCATACATATTCCGAACTAAAATTATATTATTTCTTCATTATATTTCAATAGGCTGTAACGTCTAACTTGGTTGTAAAAAAGGTCCCGAAACTATTAATCGTTAAAATGAATGTTTATGTTTTATGTCTTCATTCTGTCCCTCATTTTCTTCTTCATATCTCCCGTGTGATTCTCTTCTGCCTCCATTCTCCCTGTTTCAACTCACAAGGCACATGGTTCATGTCTGTTCACTGATGTTGCAGCATGCGCTGGTCAGGAAGAACAAGCTGAAGGAGAAGCGCGAGCACTGGCTGGACTACGCAGACGACACGTATGACCGCACACTCATCGAAGACACCAAGGCGACCCTGAGGGTGCTCTTCCTCTATCTGCCGCTGCCGATCTTCTGGGCGCTCTTCGACCAACAGGTGAGTGCAGGCATTCCTGTCTCATTCCTTACTGGGTAATCTAACGTTAACCACATTTTCTTTCCACAATTTCCGAGGACAGATATCTATATATGAATCATCGTCCAGGGTAGTTTTTGGAAAACAGCAAAAAACCGTTCTGCTCGTAAACCACGAAATTAAAAAAACAACTAAAAAATTATATTTTATATCATATCACGATGTATTATGATTTGCTGCTCTCATTTTGAGAGAAGAAGAGAGATTAGGGGTGTTTGAGAATAAGGTTCTAGGAAAATATTTGGGGCTAAGAGGGATGAAGTTACAGGAGAATGGAGAAAGTTACAAAACCGGTAATATAATTCTTTTATAAATTCTAACTTTCAGATTTTTTGACAGCAGACTGGATGACAAAAGCTTCTCAACTGAATAATAACAGGCATTTCCCATATTTATTCTGCGTTTATTTCCTCCCAAGTGTCATTTATATTTGTTACTGTTGCTCCAAGATATTTGAACTTTTCCACCTCTTCGAAAGATAAATCTCCAATTTTTATATTTCCATTTCGTACAATATTCTGGTCACGAGACATAATCATATACTTCGTCTTTTCAGGGTTTACTTCCAAACCTATCGCTTTACTTGCTTCAAGTAAAATTTCTGTTTTTTCCCTAATCATTTGTGGATTTTCTCCTAACATATTCACGTCATCCGCATAGACAAGAAGCTGATGTAACCCGTTCAATTCCAAACCCTGCCTGTTATCCTGAACTTTCCTAATGGCATATTCTAGAGCGAAGTTAAAAAGTAAAGGTGATAGTGCATCTCCTTGCTTTAGCCTACAGTGAATTGGAAACGCATGTGACAGAAACTGATCTATACGGACTCTGCTGTAAGTTTTACTGAGACAAGTTTTAATTAATCGAACTAATTTCTTGGGAATACCAAATTCAATAAGAATGATACATAAAATTTCTCTCTTAACCGAGTCATATGCCTTTTTGAAATCTATGAATAACTGATGTACTGTACCCTTATACTCCCATTTTTTCTCCAATATCTGTCGAATACAAAAAATCTGGTCAATAGTCGATCTATTACGCCTAAAACCACACTTATGATCCCCAATAATTTCATCTACAAACGGAGTTAATCTTCTCAAAAGAACATTGGACAAAATTTTGTACGACGTCAACAAAAGTGATATTCCTCGAAAGTTACTACAGTTAGTCTTGTCCCCCTTCTTAAAAATAGGTACGATTATGGACTCCTTCCATAGTTCTGGTACAATTTCCTTTTCCCAATTCATAGCAAGTACAAGCTTATAAATTTCGCTAGATAATGCGCTTCCGCCCTCTTGTATTAATTCTGCTGGAATTTGATCAATATCTGGAGACTTGTACTTTTTCAGATTTTCTATCGCAATTTCGACTTAGAAAGTGTGGGTTCGGGTATAAATGGCTCAGCAGTTTGTATTTCAATTCCGTCCCGATCATTTCTATTTGTCCTATGTATATTTAGTAGTTGCCCAAAATAATTTTTCCATCTGTTTAGGATTGATGGAGAGTCTGCAAGCAAGTCACCATTGTAAACAATGTATATAGAAATTACTTACTACCCTGATATCGTTACTTTTCTTAGCCCTAGTAATCCGCCTTCTCCATTTGCAGGGTTCTCGCTGGACGTTCCAAGCCACACGGATGACAGGTGACCTGGGCGGCTGGTCTCTGAAGCCTGACCAGTTGCAGGTCATCAACCCACTGCTGATCCTCGCCTTCATCCCCCTGTTCGAGACCGTGATGTACCCCCTGCTGGCCAAGTGCAACCTGCTGAAGCGACCCCTGCAGAGGCTCTGCGTGGGGGGCGTCCTGGCCGCCATCGCCTTCATCATTTCAGCCGTCGTGGAGCTGCAACTTGAGGCACGCCTTTACGTCTCATTTGTCTTCCTTCCTCTTACCATCCGTCAGTTGCGGTTTTCGGCCTTATGACCAGATGGGGCGCAAAAGATAAAATAAAAGTCTAATAACCTGGAGATAAAAGTGACCTGTAACTTCAGGTTTTGGGGGCCTAACTTCTTTGCTGAGAGTCTGTCCTCGTAGCATGAAGTTTTACTTCGTAAATATTTTACTTCATTTTGAACCAGAACGCTTTGAAACAAGATTTTCACTCATAACTAGGGCTAGGATTTTGATGACCCATAAATCACGAAAAAAATCCTAAAAACAATGCATTTATGACCTAAAAATCTTCCAAAAATGACCTTAAAATGCCCTAAAAATTGATCTTACATAATTACCTTAGTAGGAAAAGAGCTTTGTACTATTTAATATTTAGACTAGTAATTAAATTAAATTTTACATAATTTTTTCTAAGTAGTACACTTTAATTAATTATTTTATCTGATGTAGTTTCCATGTATGATCGTTCACCTCTGCGTCGGCATGTGGACGTGAGGTCAGAAGTCGGCTGGTCGGTCTTGGCCCTTCATGGGCTGTAGCGCCATGAATTTACTTTACTCTTAGTTTTCATGTAGTCTACCACAAGGCCACTCTTATCCGGAATTAGCAGGTATAGACGAGTCTATATTGAAGGGAGTTGGACTGATCCATTACATGGGGTGTACTACGTTAAAATGACAATATTTGTGTAGAAAAACGATTAAAATATTATACAAAATAATTAGTATTAATGGACAAAATATGTAAAGAAAATATAAAAGGAAATAGACATTATTTTATATTAATAACGGGGATTTATGGCCAAAATTAAATGAAAATGCCTAAAAAATGACCAAATAAAACAAAAGATGCTCTTATGAGTTGAAACAGGCAAAAAATGCAAAAAATGCCCTAACAAATATGTCTTAAAACACTCAGTTTATCACATAAGATATAAATCTATACTAATAATAAATCTGTAGCCGAAATTTTTCTGGTAATTTTCGATTTTCCAAAAATAATTTGTCGTAACATATATAATTAACCACCCTGAAACAGAAAATCGCCTTTTTGAAATTTTTGTTTGTATGTATGTATGTATGTATGTCTGTCTGTCTGGATGTTTGTTACCTTTTCACGCGATAATGGCTGAACCGATTTATATGAAAATTGGAATATAAATTAAGTTCGTTATAACTTAGATTTTAGGCTATATGGCATTCACAATACTTCATTTGAAAGGCGGGTGATAAGGGGGCCTGAATTAAATAAATCGAAATATCTCGCTTATTATTGATTTTTGTAAAAAATGTTACATAACAAAAGTTTCTTCAAAAATGATTTCCGACAAGTTTTACTCTTTGCAAAATTTTGATAGGAATGATATTTAATGAGATAAATGAGATTAAAATAACGCCATCTAAGGCGGTGCAATGAAATAAGAAAAAATGACTTCGTCTATAAGGGGCCTTGGACAACAACAATCGAAAGATATTAAACATAGCCTACAGATAATGTTTCTGTGTTTGTATGAAGTAATATCAGAAGCTAAATTAACCGATTTGTATAATTAATTATTAATTCAGCATTGGAAAGTGTAGTTTCTCTAGATGGACATAATGCTATAATGTTATTACAGTAACTTCTGAGTGAATCGAGGACAGGTAAGATTAAAATAGCTTCTTATGCACAGAAAACTTGATAGGCATTCGTTTCCTGTATTTCCTAAAATAATTTTTATGACCAAATACAATTTAAATTAAGTAACGTATTAAACGATTTATCCTTCTATCAAACACGAATGTTCCCTGAATCAAACGTCCTATTTTAATTATGTAATTACTTTATATTTATTTCTAACGGGTGCAGCAGAGTGCACGGGTACGGCTAGTAAATACTAAAGCAGCAATGTTTCTGGCTTACTAGAAAAAAGATGCAATTTCATCAAAATCCTAGCCCTACTCATAACTGATTAAAATAAAATCACATTGTTAGTCACTTGAGTGATATAATTGGTAATTCATGTTAATTAAAACTAAATGTCACTTTGTCACTTAATACTAGGGTTGCCAACTGTTTTTTAAGAAAATACGAGAGACTAAGCGATCTAGAATATCTCAAATAAAAAATTGACAAATAATTTGTTACCATGGTGATTTGCAGGACACTTACGCAGTTCTTCCACAAGCTGGAGAAGCCCAGCTGAGAATTTACAATGGCTTCAACTGTTCAGTCGCAATCCAAAGTGATATTCCTGGTGAAGACAAGTTCGAGATCCCACCCCTGGACTTCTGGAAGTCTGAGATGCTGGCAGTAAGCGACGAGGCGAACTACCAGATATCGGGCTTGGTGGACGGATGCGGCAACGGACTGCCCCAAGGACGTATATCGGTGCTCGAACATCAGGTGATGACACTGTAACAACAGATCTTATGCAGTTTGTTCATAGAAAAGGACTTCAAGGGTCAAAGTAGGACGTTTTTCTGCGTACAACTCAAGAGAAATTGTAACAAAGATTACAGCATTTACCCCTTTGGGGGTTGCGTCGATGCCACCCCTAATGCTTTCGTTAGTTAAGGGACTTCATTTGTTGTTGTTTTCTAATGCCAGGCGTTTGACAATAAAGTCATTTGACCTCTTGCACTCCAATATTTTTCAAAGATATTATCATGGTCAGCCACTGAAGCACAGATTTTGAGGCGTTCCGAACCCATTTCTTGGTTTGAGTTGCACAATGGGCAGTTAGGGGACTGATATATTCCAATTCTATGCAGGTGTTTGGCCAAACAGTCATGGCCTGTTGCCAATCTAAATGCAGCTACAGACGATTTTCGTGGTAAATCGGGAATCAACTGTTTTTTAAATGGCAAGTTGTAGCCGATTTAAGTGAACACCATATTTTAACGTTTTGGTGGCTACTTCATTCACACACAACCCCCAGAATGTCTGGAGGACCACACCTGCTGTTGGTCGACGGGTCCACAGGACCTCGTTGGGAGATCTTGTTGATCACCAGCTTTCCCTCCTTAAGCCACTGGAGGACGATTTTAGTGCCATAGCAGGTCAGCACTGGGAACAGAAAAGTAGAAAGAGGAGGAAGGGAAGGGAAATGAACCCCTAGGCCTCGAATACTGTCGGGGTCGAAGAAAGTAAGAGTTCAGTCAGAGGACTGGATAGGAAAGGGTAAAGAGGGAATTAGGTATTGAATAGAGGAAAATTATACCAAATTCAGTCATTAACTCATCAAGCTGACCAGTGCTAATTGATGAGTAGTCCCTCCCTTGTAAAATTATGCTTACTAACAGCTGCACCACGGGAAGGTAGGGATGTGACATTGGGTATTTGTCCAGGTTGGTTCCTTAAAGCCTTCAATGGGAAGGATTAATGGCTCTCCCCCCTGTATTCGACAAATACCGTTTTGCAACCATTTGTTCATTCGTAGTCCAGGTTATGCTTCTACTACAACATTCATCAAATGGAATGTTTAACCACGCTTATTATGTTGGAAGATCTATCCTCATTTGTTTTTATATTTTAAGAGGTTATGTGCATCGCATCATTTCCTGAAAGCAACCAACTAGCCATTCGGGATGTCGTCTGTTTATATAGGCACTTTCAACAATAAGGAAGACATATTAATTAATAAATGAATAATGTATTTTGATGCTTCTTTATTTCAGTGATTTATATCTTAATCCAATATGACCGTGTTAAAAACAGTTCGGTATCAGATGGAGTTGGAAAAGATTCACATGAAATGTTTTTTAACGTGTAAAAGCTTAGCGAAATATTAAACTTAATTTTGGTTTAATTAAAAGTGATCCTGGAGAAAACCGAGTGTGTTATGTCCGTGTCAACAACTTGCAACATGACTGTGTCACTCAGTGGCGACCTGTACAGTGGCGGAGCTTTTAAGAGGTTTTTCAGACTTAGCCTACCCCAAAAACTTGAGTTATTATACCTAGGAACAGTATAAATTCGTAATAACGATGTATTATAACACTTGGTTGCACTCCTATCCTTCCATATATTCAGTTCACTATTGGAGTCATTCCGGTATGGAGAGTTCAGTGCAAGGCTTGTGGCAGAAGCCTCTAAAGGCATGGCTACGATCTTGACTTGCAAGCTTGAGGGGGGGGGGGACCAGGAAGGGGGTATCGATTCGCTATATCTCTGTATGAAACGAGGCTAGCCTTCCACCACAATAATACATCGCGCTGTATTGGTGTCTCTAAAAGTGCTGTAGTGCTGAGTTTAGTTTAATCAAAAGTGCATGCGTACATATTAATTTTGTGTAAAATGGCTCACACTAGAGAACATTGAGGTCATTATTTGAAGAATTAAAAGAGAAACTGTTTTCAAGTTGGATGTATGAAACAAAATGTGTTTACAAAGATAGGACTTCGACACCACATTTACAATTAAAATAGCAGATGGAGGCAAAATAGAAAACTCCAATTTTCATTATATGTGTGGGAGTGGAAATGAGTGGTCATCATCTTCTTATGGGGTCTATGTCACAAAAAATGTTGTTAGAAAAGCCGAGAAACATCTGCTGTATAAAAAGATACAAGGTCAGCAAATTTTTTTAGTGTACCCAGTTTTTACATCTTAGCTTCGCCACTGGACCTGTGAAACAGTCCACGATAGCCATCTGAAACATGTTTCACTTGGTCATTTGTTTGTCCAAGTATAAAGATATTTGTTGTAAGAACCATAATTGCAGACTTAAACCGTACATCCATAAATGAAGTAAAGCATCTTAATTTTTTAGTTATACAGAATCCAGAAGACAACATTTCATCATCTTATTTGGATGCAAATTACAGGATTTAATTTACGTATGTCTTCCGAATATTAGTTAATAAACAGTACAGTAATATTATTCACAACGTGATAAGGGACTGAATTGCTATGAAAGAAATAAAATGCAGATTGAGAATGTATGTATCAGTTTAGTCAATTTTTCTTGTATTTATTGTTTGTTTGTTTATTTATATATATATTTTATTTTTTATTTTATTTATTTATTTCCTTTTTTATTTATTTACTTATCCATTTATTTACATTTTTACTTATTTTTTATTAATTTGTTTATATATTTTTATTTATTTATTTTTATGTTTTTATATTTATTTATTTATTTATTTGCGTAACTTCCTTAACTTACTTTAATTGTTTAATTCAATATTTATTTATTTAACTGATAATTTAATTAATTAATTATTTTATTATTTGTCTATACACACGTAAGTATTTTTATCCACTTTGATTATGTAATATCAACTTTAAATCACTAATAAAAATGTTGTAAACACATTCATTACACAACTAGTTAGGTAATGATACTGCTATTACTTAACTGGTTGCGTAATGTAACATTAAATAAAATAAAATGGGGAACAGATGCATTATAGGGGCCACCCATCACACATTATACACAAAAAAGGTTAGTGGAAATAATGGTTCGATTAGGTTTTTAGTATTCAATATTCGATAAGCATTCAATGCTACCAAATTAAAAATTTAAATAAAAAAAATTTAAACAGTTCGTTACTACTGATGTGATTTTAGTCAGTTTGTATATATTTTTGGTCCAGGGAAAATGTATTTTACTATTACTGGCGTTATTTCCATTTTGAAATAGGCTAAAAGTCAACAATATAAAACTGACTGTTAATTTAGAAGTTGGCAACATATTTTATGTCGATTATAACAACAATACACGCTCAGCACGTCTGGCTGCGAAACCAGGTTGCCCGGGTTCGAATCCCGGTCGGGGCAAGTTACCTGGTTGAGGTTTTTTCCGGGGTTTTCCCTCAACCCAATATGAGCAAATGCTGGGTAACTTTCGGTGCTGGACCCCGGACTCATTTCACCGGCATTATCACCTTCATCTCATTCAGACGCTAAATAGCCTAGATGTTGATATAGCGTCGTAAAATAACCCAATAAAATAAAACTAAAATAAAATAAAATAAAAACAACAATACATATCGATAGTAGCATTCATACCATTCAACCAATAAGGAGATTAGCCCCTATATGCCTAAAATGCAATTGATTTTATTTATTATAAACATTAACAACAATGGTACTGTACTAAACATTCAGTTGCAGAATTTGCAGCATTTTCAATATCTGAATCTTCATTTGAACTCATTTTAACAATGTTTGTTTATTTCTCCTAGCACTGCTCTTCTTCTGTTATAAACATAAACGAATCGCGGCTCGCAGGAAAAAAGTAATAATAATGCAATCCCGTCTCCACAAAAGACATGTTCAAAACTGATAAAGATAATACAATTACTTTTATTAAAAAAATTAATTTTTTATCAAAGTGGATAAAATTTTCCAATCTCGTATTGTAATATGAAGTATTATGATAATCATAACTATTATATAAATGTAGTTTCTTGACTAGTTCGATGCCAGTACTTTGACTCCTAATATTGCACTTTTAAGAAAATGAACATTGTGAGCTGTAGTAAGACAACAGTTGTAAAACTCATTACTTTCTTCGTTTCAGGGTGCAGCGTATTTCATAACGACTCCAAAAAACAACCCGAAGATAATACCACTAACTCAGTATGACACCATCGATAAATCTGACACTGGAGAGCCTATAGTAAGGTAAACAAACATTTTTTTGACAGTAAAACATCTGTGTAACAAGAGACCTCGCTTTTACAATCTAACTCTGAAGTGTAAATGTGCAATTGTCTTGCTGTGGCATGTCGATAAAAGGAAACGTGCATGAACCTTATCTTCTCTTCAAAATTGGTTCCTTCAGTAGGCAATATCATGTTCGGAATATGTATGATAAGACTTTCTTGTGTTAAATTCTAACGTATCTTGTTTACATGTTTCGACCTTTTATGGGTCATCCTCAGAATTGGTCGTTGTTGATCTTGGCGCCTCTTGTTTTGTTTCTTGTGAGGGTGTGTTCGTGTGGTGTAATGTAGAATCAAGGAGTGTGTGTGTTCTGAAATTGAGTTGTGTGTTGAGAATTTCGTTGGGGACAGACATCATCACAAAACAAAACTACTTCACATACAATAACAAATATTACACTCAAACCGAAGGCCTACCCGTGGGATCACCCATTTCCAGCACACTAGCAGAAATATTCTTACACCACATAGAACAGACATACATACTAAACAAAGACAACAACAAACAACATCATATATTGGCACAGATACGTAGATGACATACTAATATTATACAAAGGAAACAAAAGACAGATCCAAAATCTGCATCGACACATAAGGCTACCCTACCCCATTATCTCCTGGCCTAGTTGCCTCATAAGTGGTGCCTTCTTGGTATCACTTGTGAGGTTCAGACCTGTCTTTGGACAGTTGGCTAAACAGCAAAACAATCAATCATGTACTCACAGGAATCCATCCTAAGGACTTCAACAATCATTCCACACTGAGGGAAAAAGGTCTTTTGGGGAGGCCGAGACGTACATGGGAAGATAATATTAAAATGGATTTGAAGGAGGTGGGATATGATGATAGAGATTGGATTAATCTTGCTCAGGATAGTCCCTGGCGGGCGGGCTTATGTGAGGGCGGCAATGAACCTCCGGGTTCCTTAAAAGCCAGTAAGTGAGTGATAATAATAATAAAATCGTGCATAGTTCCATTCCCAAGGTATGCTCTTTTTGCCTTCTTTTTAAGATGAAATGTTCAGAACGATGTGTGCTATGAATGCTTACATTTTCAAAAGCCTCTACCTTTAGGTATAAATTTATTAATAGACGATAAAAATCAATTTTAATCTGATCTCAAAATATAACTGGATGTAAGTTCTCATTTGTTATTTTGACGTGATCTCTATTCACTTGTCCTTGAAGACATGTACCTGAAATTTTTGGAAGTTAAAAAATAGTGTAATCTCATCTGTGGTATTGTTTTTCTTATTTAAAATTGAGATATGATACTCCTGTTAAAGCTGGGTGAATGAAGTATAACACTTTTCAGATTATCTGTTTTTCTGTATTAATTTTGTACCAGTGAGTACCATACATTTTATATCTCATATTTCTATTGTTTTGTTCTTTTCAGAGTTGTTTATAGTTTTGCCGACAATAGTAAAAACAGAACGATTTCATTCAATGAAGTGGATGGCACTAAGAATGAAGATGTCACCCTCATAGCTGGGAATTACGTCACAGAATATGTGGAGCTATCTTCTTCTAAGTAAGTAGAAATTCAGCTGATGTATTTACAACTGTTTTGTTTCGGAGCCTGTACACGTGTTAATTCAATATTCTTTTCTTTTTTGCATTGCAGCTTCAGAATAAGTATTGACGACATCGAAAACTTAGGAAAAAAGCTGGAACTCACAGTAGAAAAGATGGATCTTGGAGGCGTCTATTCTTTCACAATTCAGGAAAATGACGGAGAACTTGTAAGTTAATATAGGATGTAAATCCATCAGACCTTGAGGATCCCTTAGGGAGACAGGAATTGCCTACCTTGACAATGTTAAATTATGTCGTAAGCTTACATTCAAAATTGAACGTGGGGCATACCTCTGAATTCTGAACCTTGACCAAACCTGGAGACAGGAGGATTGAAGTAACAGGTAGGGATGTGATTCTGAGGCATGTTACTGGCCTGCACAAAGATAAGAGGACAAGCAAACATACCGGGAAGAAGTTAAATACCAGAGTGCTGCATTGGAGTTAAATCGCTCTCTTGAACTCGGTCGAGTGTCGCACCCTCGAGTGAGATACGATCGGTCGTGATACGCTCGTAATAATTAGAAGCACAGTACAAGGTCATCTCACCGACATGTCTTATCTTGTATGGAAGGCGACAGATAAGATACACATATGTTTTGCTCACACGGTAAAAATAAGGCTTTATTTTCTGCGTTTATGACAAACGTTTAATGGAACAGTCGTACCAAAACAGCAACATGAAGTTATAAATAAAATAGTATGAAAAACTTCGATATACAGTTATTATTGCTAATTAATAATTATTCAATATTTGATTTACCACATATATAATATGATAGGTCCATACATAGTGTTCCGCCTATATACTGCGACAATGTAGAAACGTTTTACAAAATATTATTGATATAGCAGTAGATTAATAACAATATTAGTACAGAGATAACGTCACAGAAAATATAATAAAACGAATAATCATGCTGCACAACTGTTACAGACGCAAAGCTTGATACACTAATTATTAGAGATTATTATTATTATTATTATTATTATTATTATTATTATTATTATTATTATTATTATTATTATTACTACTAGAAAACTTGATACGGTTCTTGCATTATCGTGATTGTGTTCTCCGTTTATAATAATTACATTTACATCCAATAACATCTATCAGATGTGGCAAAAACAAAATCGCTCCTGTGTGCAAAAAAAAAAATTACCTACAACATTTATATTACATTTTAAAGCAAGTTTTGTAGTTGTACTATGGAGAGGTTAGTTAAAAACTGCAAAGTTTTGAAATGATAAACATCTATGATGTTACTACACAGTTCATCACTGTAACAAGAACGAATGTCTAACGCTCGGCTTATACCGTTCGAGGATTTATCGCTCGTGACAATTTCACCCATCATGCATGTGCGCTATCTATCGGATTATGCTATGAACTACTTGGCACTCGAGCGAAAACGTCCGATGCAGACCTCTGTTAAATTATTCATTATTCATTATTGTTCATTATTATTATTATTATTATTAATGAATTATTTTGTATTACAATCTTTGTATCATTTGTCACGATTATTTTATTATTATTATTATTATTATTATTGTTATTATTATTATTATTATTATTATTATTATTATTATTATTATTGTTACTATTATTTATATCATCAGCATTATTATTTGAACCCTGTAAAATTTATGTAGACTACTGGACTGTACCCGAGCACGAGCATAAGCTCATTTCGGGTATCTATTCATATGTATTCATTTCAAATGTAAATTGTGAATAAATTTGAATTTGAATTTGAAATACATTTAAATCAAAACGGAATAAAAATGTACCAGTGCAGGAGTAAGTAGAAACATCACACAGAAAGAAGAATGTGTACCTAAACTGAAATTAGTTTCAAACAGGCAGACCAAGGAAAAGATGAGTGGAACAGTTTTGGAATGTACTTAGTCATGAGGCCAGAACGAGCCTGATGGAGTCCACATCTGTGGAGTAACGGTCAGCGCGTCTGGCTGCGAAACCAGGTGGCCTGGGTTCAATTCCCAGTCGGGGCAAGTTACTTGGTTGAGGTTTTTTCCGGGGTTTTCCCTCAACCCAATATGAGCAAGTGCTGGGTAACTTTCGGTGCTGGACCTCGGACTCATTTCACCGGCATTATCACCTTCATCTCATTCAGACGCTAAATAACCTAAGATGTTGATAAAGCGTCATAAAATAACCTACCAAAAAGAAAAAAACGAGCCTGATGACATGGTAATGAACAGGGGCGTATACTGGTTAAAGGGTTTGGGCTACCGCTGACCCTATTATTACACAAAATATATCTAACAATTACTTTAATTTTAATTACTATGGTAAAACTAATAATACAAAATTATTACATTATGTTATATTATAAACTTTTTCTTTTGTAATTTCCTTGGGCTACCACCGGTAGCCACGGTAGCCCGCAAAATACACCCCTGGTAATGAATAACTTAAAGTTTGATAGTTTTCATAGACAGTTGTCCGGCATACAGTTCTAGTTAGCAGTAAGAAATATGAACTTCCCTCCTTACATATTGCATAATCGTATATTGGTTCACAGCGTCTCATTTGCCACCCTGTTGTTCCAGAACTACAAACTGCTGACCGTAACGCAGCCGAATAGCATCCACATGCTCTGGCTCATCCCGCAGTATTTCGTCATCACGATGGGAGAAGTGATGTTCTCAATCACTGGACTGGAGTTCTCCTTCACGCAGGTACGAGCCATGTTTACCTCAAATGTGACTGCTTTGGCGACCTGGGTTCAAATCCTAGAAAGTCTAAGCAACATTTGTAGATTTCTGGTAGATAAAGAATGGACGGGTTAGCTTGGTGTATACTGCTTTTATTCTATCAATTCTCCGGCATCACCATTCCATGCGGAAGTGTCAGCACTGCAACATAACCTGTGGCCCATAGAAAGGGCCTGAGTTGTAAATTCAGCAAGCGACAATAGAAAATTGATTTACACAATTATTGTGTGCTCATATATTTTGCTTTTTTATTTTAATTTATTCTGTTTCTATCCCCATTCTCTTATTACTTTATAATTTTTATTTCTATCATCATTCACTTGTTATTTCCTCAATTTTATTACTATTATCATTCTCTTGTTATTTCCTCAATTTTATTACTACTATCATTCACTTGTTATTTCCTCAATTTTATTACTACTATCATTCACTTGTTATTTCCTCAATTTTATTACTACTATCATTCACTTGTTATTTCCTCAATTTTATTTCATCATTCACTTGTTATTTCCTCAATTTTATTTCTATCATCATTCACTTGTTATTTCCGCAATTTTATTTCCATCATCATTCACTTGTTATTTCCTCAATTTTATTTCTATCATCATTCACTTGTTATTTCCTTAATTTTATTTTGTCATTCACTTGTTATTTCCTTAATTTTATTTTGTCATTCACTTGTTATTTCCTTAATTTTATTTTGTCATTCACTTGTTATTTCTTCAATTTTATTTCTATCATCATTCACTTGTTATTTCCTTAATTTTATTTTGTCATTCACTTGTTATTTCCTTAATTTTATTTTGTCATTCACTTGTTATTTCTTCAATTTTATTTCTATCATCATTCACTTGTTATTTCCTCAATTTTATTACTATTATCATTCTCTTGTTATTTCCTCAATTTTATTACTACTATCATTCACTTGTTATTTCCTCAATTTTATTACTACTATCATTCACTTGTTATTTCCTTAATTTTATTTCATCATTCACTTGTTATTTCCTCAATTTTATTTCATCATTCACTTGTTATTTCCTCAATTTTATTTCTATCATCATTCACTTGTTATTTCCTCAATTTTATTTCGTCATTCACTTGTTATTTCCTCAATTTTATTTCTATCATCATTCACTTGTTATTTCCGCAATTTTATTTCCATCATCATTCACTTGTTATTTCCTCAATTTTATTTCCATCATCATTCACTTGTTATTTCCTTAATTTTATTTTGTCATTCACTTGTTATTTCTTCAATTTTATTTCTATCATCATTCACTTGTTATTTCCCTAATTTTATTTTGTCATTCACTTGTTATTTTTTCAATTTTATTTCTATCATCATTCACTTGTTATTTCCTTAATTTTATTTTGTCATTCACTTGTTATTTCTTCAATTTTATTTCTATCATCATTCACTTGTTATTTCCTTAATTTTATTTTGTCATTCACTTGTTATTTCCTTAATTTTATTTTGTCATTCACTTGTTATTTCCTTAATTTTATTTTGTCATTCACTTGTTATTTCTTCAATTTTGTTTCTATCATCATTCACTTGTTATTTCCTTAATTTTATTTTGTCATTCACTTGTTATTTCCTTAATTTTATTTTGTCATTCACTTGTTATTTCTTCAATTTTATTTCTATCATCATTCACTTGTTATTTCCCTAATTTTATTTCATCATTCACTTGTTATTTCCCTAATTTTATTTCATCATTCACTTGTTATTTCTTCAATTTTATTTCTATCATCATTTACTTGTTTTATTTCTGTCGTCATTTTCATTCTTGCATATATATCTATCCAGCTTTATTTATTTTATTATTTAATTGCATGTTTAGTTACTTGGTCGTTTCAGATTTTATTTATTTATTTATTTATTTATTTATTTATTTATTTATTTATTTATTTATTTATTTATTTATTTATTTATTTATTTATTTATTTATTTATTTGTTTGTTTGTTTGTTTGTTTATTCATTTATTCATTTGTTCGTTTGTTTATTTCACGATCGTGTTTTTTTGTTGTGCTTACCATCATCGTTGGTAGGCCTTATAACTTGGAAATACAATGTTACAGTTACATCAGTGATTAACTTTACTATGTTAATCCAGTGCATCCTTCAGTAGGCAGTTTCTTCTCAGCCAGTGACCAAATCAATTCTATTTTCACTTCCTGATCAGGTTCAGCATCATTCTTTCTTCACTCACACTTTCCAACACAACTTCATTTCTTATTCTGTCTGTCCACTTCACACACTCCATTCTTCTCCATATCCACATTTCAAAAATGCTTCTATTCACTCCACTTCATCGTAATGTCCATGTTTCTGACTCATATAATGCCACACTCAACACGAAGCACTTCACTAGTATCTTCCTCAGTTATTTCTCCAGAGGTCCGCAGAAGATGCTCCTTTTTCTATTAAAAGCTTCCTTTGCCACAGCTATCCTCCTTTTGACTTCCTGGCAGCAGCTCATGTTACTGCTTATAGTACACCCCAAGTATTTGAAGCTGTCCACTTGCTCTACTGCCTCATTTAGGATTCGCAAGTTTACTTTCTTTACTTTTCTTCCGATAACCATGGTCTTCGTCTTGTTTGCATTTATCTTCATCCCATACTGCTCACAGATGAATTTCAGATTCTCTGACTGAAATCTATATATAGTTACTTACTGACTTACTTACTTTTACTTACTTACTTACTTACTTTTACTTACTTACTTGCGTTTAAGGAACCCGGAGGTTCATTGCTGCCCTCACATAAGCCCGCCATCGGTCCCTATCCTGAGCAAGATTAATCCAGTCTCTACCATCATATCCCACCTCCCTCAAATCCATTTTAATATTATCCTCCCATCTACGTCTCGGCCTCCCCAAAGGTCTTTTCCCCTCCGGTCTCCCAACTAACACTCTATATGCATTTCTGGATTCGCCCATACGTGCTACATGCCCTGCCCATCTCAAACGTCTGGATTTAATGTTCCTAATTATGTCAGGTGAAGAATACAATGCGTGCAGTTCTGTGTTGTGTAACTTTCTCCATTCTCCTCTAACTTCATCCCTCTTAGCCCCAAATATTTTCCTAAGCACCTTATTCTCAAACACCCTTAATCTCTGTTCCTCTCTCAAAGTGAGAGTCCAAGTTTCACAACCATACAGAACAACCGGTAATATAACTGTTTTATAAATTCTAACTTTCAGATTTTTTGACAGCAGACTGGATGATAAAAGCTTCTCAACCGAATAATAACAGGCAATTCTCATAATTATTCTGTGTTTAATTTCCTCCCAAGTATCATTTATATTTGTTACTGTTGCTCCAAGATATTTGAACTTCTCCACCTCTTCGAAGGATAAATCTCCAATTTTTATATTTCCATTTCGTACAATATTCTCGTCACGAGACGTAATCATATACTTTGTCTTTGCGGGATAAACTTCAATCAATCTGTCGGTCGCTGTTGCAGGCCCCGGTGAGCATGAAGTCCGTCCTCCAGGCCGGCTGGTTGCTGACCGTCGCTTTTGGCAACCTCATTGTCGTCATTGTCGCAGAGGCCAAGTTCTTTGACAGCCAGGTACGAGCACAACAGGCGCCAATAGCTGTATTACTATATCGAGTGCTAAGTTAATTTTTGATGAACAAATAGCCTATCCTGTGACCCCGAGGATCGACATGTTGACCTGCATGTGTGTCTTGTTCCAGGCTTACGAGTTCCTTCTGTTTGCCGGCCTCATGTTAGTGGATATGGCAATCTTTGCCTACATGGCCATGAGGTACAAATACGTGGAGACACCAAGGGAAGAAGAAGAAGAAGACGAAGAGGGCAAGAGGAACGGACTGCCTATGAAAGAAAGGAAAATGAGTGAAAAGAATGGTGTGGACAATGCCATGTTCAAAGGTGATGAGTCCTAGACAGACCTAGACCAAGTATTACATTGAATACCTACAGCCCCGATACAGTGCGAGTCCGAAATTCTCAGAACCTTCACATGCATAAAATTCTAGATTTTTTATTATTCTGAGTTTTAAAAACGCAAAACTACTTTTAACATTTTATGCTCAATATTTCGGATTGCATAACATAAATAAACTAGTCTTAAACAAGTCTAGTAGGTTTTTATGCCTACAGGTTTTAAATTTATTTTTATATCGCGATGAACGTCACGGCTAGAGAATTAAAAACAATTGCAAAATCCTTTAATTCGAGCTCTCTCGTAAGATAGAAATAAATGCATTGTGTAATAAGGCATCAGCTTTGTGAACGCAGCTGCTCCTAACGTTGAAAATAAACATTTAGGGTCCATTTATGCAAATTTAACTTAAAGTGTAATAGCTACCGTGCACATATAACAACCCTGTTCCTGAAGGGGAGGATTCCAGGGAAAATTAATGTTACTGTGTCTGTTTTTCACTCCAGCTGAGACTATAGATGTCTCTGGAAGACAAGGTTTGGGATTCTGCACAAGTTTCTGATACATCAAAGACAGAGATTAATAATAATAATAATAATAATAATAATAATAATAGTTTCATAAGTATAAATAACTGGAGAAAAAATAAAAACGTTGTAATATTGTACCATCATGTAAAAGTGAAATACTCGCGATATGACGAAATAAATTAAAGCAAGTATAAATAACAGCGAGAAAAAGAAGTGAAATTTTGATTTCAAAGTGAGAAAGTAGGTGTTGATTAAACATAATCGGATTTTAACAAGGATAAACATCATAAGTAATAATGTATAATCAAATACCTTACTATAATAATACCGGACAGCTAGCAGTTTTGCGTGCGAACGACGCTGGTGCTGCTACCTACCTGCCGGTTTGGAGATACTCGCGAAACAAGCTGTAATCAACTGCAATGTATATTGTTGCTGGGCTAGTTAATAGTTTTATTAATTAGTGTTCTGTTAAAATGTCAGGGTGTACGTGTGCTGTTTATAATTGTGACAATTGCAGCATTACAAATTGCTCCAAATCGTACTTTCGATTTCCGACAGTTCATAAAACGTGAGTCAACAACATTCTTTAGTAGGCCTAATGCCTTTGTCTCTGTGTTGATAGAAAAATAAAAATTAGCTTTTTTATTTAAGCCTAATAAATGAATAGAAGTTAAAATATATTGGAAATTTTAAGGTTTTATCAAATTAAGTTTTATTGTTGTCCACATGCCTTTACTAATTACTACAAGCATCAGATTACTATCAATTTTATCTTTGCAGTTGTCAGCAATGCGTATATAAAACATTACTGTAAATTCATTCCTAATGTCAGATTGATTTTGTCTCACTAAACCAAAGAAAAAATATGTAACAATTAATTACGGAAAGTAATATGAAGTATGCAATATTCTCATAATACGCAGCTTTGATATAGGATAATAATTTTACATTAAATATTATTCAACATTTCTTAAGTGTTTCATATATTATTCCACGTTTTAAACAATAGTCCGAATCTCGCTATGTTAATATTTGTATATGTGGACGTAATTCCATCCCTCTGCGCTAGATGTCAGGTCCGCGATTTTTCGCACTCACACCAATGCTGCTAGTATACAGCTGTCCGGTATTATTGTAGTAAGGTATTTGCTATAATCTATAAAACATGCAAGATGACAGATAAAATTAGATAAAAGAAATGAAAATAATATAACCTAGAAAAACTTAAGTATATTACCGTTTCTTTTGTTTTTTCAACAATGAAGAAAAAGAACATAATTTCAAATTATTAACACCAGATAACGTTTCAATTCCTTTAATTGTTAAAGCGACTTTCACATGTTTCCCCTAGCAAAAAGTAATTTGTATAACTGGATCCTCATAAAAACAAATGCAGTAGGATAAAATAGAAACAAATGACACACGAGCTGCGAGAGCAGTGCATTCCTCCGTCCTTGTGATAGTCTGCTGGGCAGATGAGATTTGCAGCGTTAAAGTGGAAGAACTTGAGCCAAGAGTCCAGAGAAGTAAACCCGTAACTGTGATAGTTGCAGCCAGGATTCCAAGTTAGTGAGTAGTGCAAGATGGTGTGCAAGTTGTCTATTGCTAATTAAGACGTCGAGTATTGATTTTGAAACAGTTGTTGTGGTATTTATGTGGATATTTTAATCTGTTGTAAGATATAAAATATATACAATGTTAAAAAAAAAAAAAGAAAATTAAACGTGTTTTTCAATATTGTTTATAAACTTCCTGAATCTTCGATTTCACTACACAACATTTTCGTTGTGTTTTTTTAACTCATCAGTTTAAACTGAGGGATGAAATAACTTCACTAATGTACAGAAATAACAAATTTTATTACTTCGGAATATGTATGGTAAGACTTTCCTGTGTTAAATTTCAACGTACCTTGTTTACATGTTTCGACCTATTTTCCGTCATCTTCAGAACTGGTCGTTGTTGGTCTTGGCGCCACTTGTTCTGTTTCCTGTGAGGGTGTGTTCCTGTGGTATAGTGTAGAGTCAAAGAGTGTGTGTGTTTTGAAGCTGAGTTGTGTGTTGAGAATTTCGTTGGGGTGTGTTTTTGTGTGTCTGTATATTTCATATTGTTCTCAACACACAACTCAACTTCAAAACACACACACTCTTTGACTCTACACTATACCACAGGAACACACCCTCACAGGAAACAGAACAAGTGGCGCCAAGACCAACAACGACCAGTTCTGAAGATGACCCATAAATAGGTCGAAACATGTAAACAAGGTACGTTGAAATTTAACACAGGAAAGTCTTATCATACATATTCCGAAGTGATACAGTGTTAAAAGTTGTGTAATCAAGATGTATGAAATTTTATTAAGTACATAACATGACTACATTTACACAAGTACACTCGATAAACAGTTCGTAATGCATTTGTCAGTCTTTGAGGGTGCTATTCATAGACATTTCGCAGCACGCGCTACGAGCGTACTAAGCTAGCCCCGGCTATCCACTGGTTACTAGTACAGAATTCAAATCATATCCTGTCGCTAACACTGGTTTATGAATATGAAAAATGCTGATAATCCACCGAAAGCCTGCGCTAAAAATGTCTATGAATACGGCCCTCACAGTTTTAGTTGAGAGCATATTATTCAGCAGAGGAGTTTTGAAATAGCTGTCGCAGGGCCGCCAATATCTGGAAAGAAAAATAAGTGATCAGTGACAAGTTAGGTTTGCTTTGTTCAGGCTTTTTTTCGTTTACACTTTTTGGTAGGTATTTAGATAAATAGAACTTGGTGAGTTTTCGTAAGGTTGAAGATCAGTGACAGGTTAGATTGAGTTTGTTCAGGCTTTTGGAATGTCTTGCATTTACACTCTCTGGTGGGTAAGTGTATGCATAGAACGCGAAGATCAGTAACAAGTTTGGTTTGGTTAGTTCAGCTTTTGGTGTGTTTTGCAATAAGTTATACGTATTGTATTGTATTGTATTGTATTGTATTTATTAACATTCCATGGTATTCGTACATTGCTTACAGCTAGAATATGGAACAAGTCAAAAAACTTAATACTATTATAAAGTCTTAATTTATAGTCACAGCCCAGATGAAAAATATATATACAGACGAGATTACAATATAGTCTACTAGTACAACACAAAGTTTTAGTATCAATTTCATGAAGCGTTGTTGAATGTCATGAATTCACCTACAGAATAGAAGGCGTGAGAAAATAGGTACTTCTTTAATTTGGCCCTAAATAATTTTATGTTTTGAGTTTCATTTTTTATATCGATAGGGAGGCTATTAAAAATTTTACTGCCATATAACGCACTCCTTTTTCATAGCACGATAGACTTGCCGATGGAGTATGAAAGTCATTTTTTTGACGTGTATTTATGCTATGAACTGTTGAATTAGTTACAAAGTTTTCACGATTACATACGAGGAAGACTATTAATGAAAAGATATACTGACAAGCCATGGGCATTATTTGTAGTTTTTTTAAAATAGTCCTACACGATTCCCTAGATTTGGCACCTACTATTATTCTAATTACTCTTTTTTGTAGTAGGAATATACTGTTACTATCTGTGGAATTTCCCCAGAATATTATTCCAAAACTGATTACCGAGTGGAAGTATGCAAAGTATATTGTTTTTGGTGGGTAGGTAGATAGCAAGTTTTCGTAAGGTTGAAGATCAGTGACAGGTTAGGTTGAGTTTGTTCAGGCTTTTGGCACACTTTGCATACCGGTACTGTTGTATGTTTTTTGAGAAATAACATTCGGTTTCCCACATAGTGCAAAATTATGGTGGTAACACTGGGTTATGTCATTATTTTCTGTGAAAATGTCAGAGAAAATAATCCGTCGGATATAATATAAAAAAACAAAGGTAGTTGGAGTGGATTTAATGGATTTACAGTTTTCGCATTGATCACATCATGTCTCCACAATGGTGTGCTACAAAATTGAAGTTATTTTCAATTAAGTACTTTTTTTTCTCTCGTGTGTGGTACATGTTGGGATCAAAGATTCACCATAAACTTTGCTGTGATATGCTTCCCACTGCCCACTTCACCTGCCAAAGACCTTCATTTTCTTTGCACAGGTAACAGCTAGAGGTTGGAATGCTAGCTGTACATGCCAAAGGTCCAGGTTCAAATCCTGGGTATTGCAAAAGAAGTCTACGATGGACAGACATGGTAGGAGTATATTTTGTCTGCCTTTATCACTTCTCCACTAATTTTCCTCTAATACTGTAGATAACTAGCCATTTTACTTTCTGTATATTAAGAGCAGTCAAGTGGACTTAGTCATTTGCAACGATTCTTTTCGTACCTTCTCTTCCTATTTATTCACCTGACAGCGAAGATAGGACTGATCTTTGAATCACTATGAGATTTTTATATTCATCACCAGCAATAGAAAAATTCCGAGTTCCACCTCAAGTTACTTCCGTTCAAGAATTAAGACCTCGTTGAAGAGTACGTGAAGTATATCTGTTGCTGATGGTAACCTCTCTAAATTCATATTACGACAATATTCGTTCCACGACAATTTGTCCAAAGAATCATATTCGTCCCACTACAATTCATTCCACGATTTTATTCGCCTCACCACAATATCATTTATAAGAAGCAGAAATTACTGGGAAATAATTTCAAATCGTCCCACAAAAATTTTTCACCGTTGCCTAACAGCAGTAATGAATTTAGAATACAAATTATTTGGAAATAATTTCAAATCATCCCGCAACAATTTTTCGCCATTGCCTTACAACAGTAATGAATTTAAAAGACCAAATTATTTTGAATTAATTTCAAATCGTCCCACAACAATTTTTTGTCATTGCCTTACAACAGTAATGAATTTAAAAGACCAAATTATTTGGAATTAATTTCAAATCGTCCCACAACAATTTTTTGTCATTGCCTTACAACAGTAATGAATTTAAAAGACCAAATTATTTGGAATTAATTTCAAATCGTCCCACAACAATTTTTTGTCATTGCCTTACAACAGTAATGAATTTAAAAGACCAAATTATTTGGAATTAATTTCAAATCGTCCCACAACAATTTTTTGTCATTGCCTTACAACAGTAATGAATTTAAAAGACCAAATTATTTGGAATTAATTTCAAATCGTCCCACAACAATTTTTTGTCATTGCCTTACAACAGTAATGAATTTAAAAGACCAAATTATTTGGAATTAATTTCAAATCGTCCCACAACAATATTTCGCCATTGCCTTACAACAGTAATGAATTTAGAAGACCAAATTATTTGGAATTAATTTCAAATCGTCCCACAACAATATTTCGCCATTGCCTTACAACAGTAATGAATTTAAAAGACCAAATTATGTGGAGATAATTTCAAATCATCCCACAACAATTTTTTGCCATTGCCTAACAACAGTAATGAATTTGGAAGACCAAATTATTTGGAAATAATTTCAAATCGTCCCACAACAATTTTTTGCCATTGCCTAACAACAGTAATGAATTTAAAAGACCAAATTATTTGGAATTAATTTCAAATCGTCCCACAACAATTTTTTGTCATTGCCTAATAACAGTCATGAATTTAGAAGACCAAATTATGTGGAGATAATTTCAAATCATCCCACAACAATTTTTTGCCATTGCCTAACAACAGTAATGAATTTAGAAGACCAAATTATGTGGAGATAATTTCAAATCATCCCACAACAATTTTTCGCCATTGCCTTACAACAGTAATGAATTTAGAAGACCAAATTATGTGGAAATAATTTCAAATCGTCCCACAACAATTTTTCGCCATTGCCTTACAACAGTAATGAATTTAGAACATGACTAAAATTGTTTGTAAAAATAAGATAGAAGTAGGAAATAGAAATTTAGGTAATATTGAGGAATGCCCACGTCTCACATCTGAGAAAGGCAAACCAAAATTAATTTAGAAAAGATATCTGTATACAGAGAGTGGAGACGTGAAGGAACAGGAGACTTTTCTGTAGGTAGGTAGAAATTAGGTTGTAAAAGAAAGTGGCCATACACATGCCCCTGATTGGGGAGGTGCAGAGCTACAGAAGTAGTAGCAGATTTTAAAGAGTTAGTGCAGTGATGCAATGAACGAACATCTGCATCACATCTCAACCATTAAGAGCAAAGACTGGGTTGCTTTTGGTGTTGGACCGTGGACCTTTCCTGCCATTATCACCTTCACCTCCTTTGGACACTAGACAATCATAGCAGTTGATAAAGCGTCGTAAAATAATCAATTAAAAATGAAGTCAAACGTCTTAATTTTGGGATTACAGAGAACGTTTTTGTTTATCAACTGGGGTTGACCTGGGTGGCGCAGTCGGTAGAGTTCTAGCCTTGTGTGTCCGAGGTTACGGGTTCGATCCCGGCGCAGGTATGGTATTTAAGCGTGCTTAAATGCGACAGGCTCACGTCAGTAGATTTACTGGCATGTAAAAGAACTCCTGTGGGAACGGTGATACAACCTTGGTAGCTGCGAGTGTCTGTACAAAAAATACAATTTAATTTAATTTATAATCCGGAACGGAAAGTTTATCTTTTTAAGACGTAGGCCTATATTAAATTATTTCATTTATATATTCTTTTGAATAATAATAATTCGAAGAACTTTTTCAACATATTGCAGGTTTGTGTAAGTCACTTTCGCTTTACCCTATGTATCCGTATGCAATTTTTCAAACAACGTTTCGAGTCATCCTTGTAAATGCATATTTGCATACTCCCTGTTCGCACTGGCTCCAACCAGGTGGATATCTCTGTATTCCAGATTCGTCGCCCCTACAAGACTATGAACTTATGCAACTACTTTTATCACAAGTGAGACGGCGCCCAAATTTTGAAGAAAGTTGACGTTCCCGGAAAGCTTCAAGTGACTTTCACTTCAATTTCGTCTCTGTTTAAGGTAGATTGATTTCTTTGGAAATGCAATCCTAATTGTAAGCTACACGGCATTTCATAATAATTGTAGGTAATTAATCATATTACACCGCTGACTCACTTATGCCGCTTTTGTACTCACAATTGAATATTACGTGGAAATGTAGAGTTTTAGGATTGATACTCATATTTGTATTATATGTTAGGTTTGTTCTAGCACGGTTCAGAATTGATTCTGAACTATCTGCTCATGCGCAGTAGCTCAATGTATGTTCCAACAAGACTAGAACTGATTCCGAACCGATACTGAACTCCCAGTGCTTTAGAACTCGTTCAGAACAAGTGAAATTGGTTCGGGATTAAGAGCAGAACCATGGATAAATATATATTCTGAACTACTGACGCTTGTGCAGATGGTTTAATTTGAAGTTACGGTTGAAATATTTCGAGACTAGGCAGATTAAAATAAAAAAAAATATAGTCCATCATGAGTGATTTGCAAGGTGATAGTGATATATTTTACGAAGAAATAAGCTCGCAAGATGGGCATATAATTTTTAAACGAGAAGAAACTCCGAAGGCCGTGAAAGAAGAATTCAAGAAACGTTGCAACAACATAAAATCCCGAACTGATTCTGAGAACGTATTCCACTGACGCATGCATCGAATGAAGTTCGCATTCTGAATTTATTCCTGGAACAAATCTTTTATTTAATAAATCCCATACATAAACGCTATACGATTGTGTGTTGGTTTTTTACAAACTCCAAACTTTCATCACGGCCTTCATGTTTATGCTTATGCACGGTCGACCGTGGCTTATGTGATTTGGAAACAATACACAATCATATAGCGCTGAAGTATACAACGGAATAATTATGATGACATGACGTCGTTTGTTATGTTTCCATGGTTACCAAATATCTTCGCAGTTACGTTTATTTTCCCATCGTGAATTGTAGTATGACTTTTTGATTTTACGGTAACTTTTACATTCTTACATTTTGTTTAATTTTCATTGTGAATGGATCTTTAAATTTAAGTTCACGCTTACGTAATTCATTGTGAGTGCTGCCTTTAAATAACGTATGTTACAATGTTTTGTGGTTACGTATGCTAATGTCTAATTTTTCGTTGTGAATGAGGTATTAGACTGACCAAAAGTGAACCATATTCTTACGATGCAACTTAAATTACGTGAATTTTTTTAGTTGCGCAATGAAATTTGCGTTTCTCGTTTACTACAGATAGGCTAAACAAAAAACAATACGGAATTTTCCCAATTCTGCAACTTAAAAATGGCATGACTGCGAAAATTGCAAGTTCACACACAACACGCCATTTTATGTGGCGCACTTCATCTTTCATAGTTCCTAGTCAGCTGTTCAGTGCCGTGTCTGCTACCCTAGACCTAGGCTGCTACGAAGGTTTGGACAGAAATGTCAGGTAAGAAAATGGATTTCTTATTTTGAACATGAGTAATGCAGTGTTAAGAACTTAAGCCACGAATTGTTTGGTTATAGTACCAATATCGGGGAACAACTTTGATTGTATGTTGTAAAAATTAACGTCGTTAACACAAAAGATAGCTACATGAACGATAAAGTCCATATCACAAAGAAAATGGCTTGTTGAGATTTTTAAAACTCATAAGTCGGTATGAAATGTACAGATGAGGAGACGAGACCTGGCGTGTGAGCTGTGCAATAGAGGAAAGAATGTGCTATCAGAAAGAGGGTTTGATGCATGATGGTTAATTATACGAATCTATTGACACATAAGTTCATCTCAGACTAAAACCTATCTTCCCCCTCATATCAATTGGTGATAAAGCCACAGAATATGACAAGATCACATGACAGGTCTTGCCTCCTCGACTGTAACCATGTATAAAGAAATATTTGCATATATTGTTTTCACGCTGAAACTAGGGCTGAGTTAGTTCCTGTGATTTAGTGAAAATGGTTGAATTTGTAAAGGATTTATGTGGAGATGGATTTGAAAAGTTAAGGATTTTATAGGAAAATATTTCAAGAAAAGGAACTTGTTCGGAAATGTAGTAAATTACATGTGAAATGTGCAGTATGGAATTGGAAATGTGGTTTCTATTGAAAGAAAGGAACGTAGGAATATAATGTGAAGAACGCAAAACTCGTATTGATTGAATAACCAATGAACCACAACAAATAATAGTTAAATAAACGCACAGGAATGTAACTTTATTTGTACGTCTGACATTACGCTAGCCAATACTGACAACATCACTAAACAAAAATCAAAATTCTGTACAGATTCTGACGACTGTAAAAATATTGTACAGGGACATCATTTTATTTTTACTAACATTTTAAATATTAACCTGGCTATACCTTTAGAGGACCGGAAACACAGTTTGCTACCCCCTTCCACGACTGTAGTTCGATGATAATGGCGTAAAACACAAACATATCTCTTTACTAGGTATAGGAGGGAAGAAAAGTGGTTCATCCATTTACGTAAACTAGGAAATATCGCGATTTTGAGTTTGTTAATTCTCATTAGATTTTTGTTTAATCAAAATACAGTACTGTATTAAGAATAAGTGTTTTTACTCACGAACTGAGTTATCCATGCGAACGTATTCATTATGCAGTGTATATTGTACTGTCTACAGCACATTAGCGTACGGTATAGAGAATGAAGTTAAATTGAAAGATAATCATAATATGGATATTTAAACACATTTTTGAAAATGTTGGCCGTTCATTTCGATACAGGCTTCAGTTCTTTTGTGCGTATTATCACACTATAGACTATTGCATCTAATTCCAATTACCAGTTTCGTCCTTCATACTAGTAACTCATGTTGAAATAATTCTGTACCTACTTTATAAAAGAGTACCTTACGTACTGTAAATTCAATCTTCACTTCTGCCCGACCCGCACAGATAAAATTACTCAGACATGCTATCTACTGTCCGTCCAAGTGGTTATGTCGCAGGATCGTAGAAAGGGGGGAAATCACGTGACAGTTAATTACTTAACGAGGCCCTTTTATTTAAGTTATTTTAAACAGTTTTATAATATTACGTAAACGTCCAATTCCTAACAGAAATTAATGTTTTCAGAAAAGAGCTAAGACAGCCCTGCTTTTACATGGGGATGCGACGTAGGCAAACGGACAGTAGGCTGTGCGAAAATATGATTCAATATTGAAAGCTCTTTCGTCACTAGAAAACGCGAACATATTTCTGGAACGTACTGTACTCACTAACTCAGTACTGCTTATTATATGCGGGCTTGGTTCTGTGTGGAGGACAGTTGGAACTTCATTAGTAGAAGGGGTGGGAGTGAAGTACATTCAAAAACTCAGGTACAATAAAAATTGAAGTAAAAGTAAAATGATGTTCCTGTAGAATTATTATTGTGCCTCTCGTTTTCTAAAAACAGGTTGTAAATAATATAACTGTCCAGCTTTTAAGAGCTTATTTCTTGCATAGAGTTGCTTAGTGAACTGTCTGAAGACAGGTCTGAACCTCATAAATGAAACCAATAAGGTATCACTCATGAGACAACTAAAGCAGGAGATAACGGGTTGTTGTTGTGATCAGTTCCTTTCCCCCCTCCATTGTATACATCACTGACTAGAAACATATTAGACTAGTCAGACTTCAGATGTATACAAACAATTATTATTCTTCCTCTGACACGTAGTCAAGCGAGATGTACTGCCTGATAATACAGAGTGTCCCAAAAGTCTCCATACATAGGGAATACCAGTTTAAAATAGAATTGTCACAATGTGCTCAACATAACGGCTTTCGAAAGTCAGGCACAGATCAGTGGATGTGTTCGAACCTGTTCTGATGCAAAAGCTGCACATGTCTTAGTCACATGACAGGCATCAGCGATAAGGGCTTGCAGTTGAAGGGTGTTGGGGGAAATCAAGAAATGTCAATTTTTTTAGCGATTTAATGGTATACAGCGCATTCTATATGTGGCTGCAGAACTGTCCAATCACAGAAAATAAAAAATTGGCAATGTTCGTGTAAGGCAGTGATTCCCAACCAGTGTGTTGCGCGCAGCCCCATGGAGTGTGTCGCGAAATTTTGGAATTGAAAATAGTTATTTATGGTACTTGTGAGGTAAGTGCATCTTTATTGCACGAGTGGAAAGATTTAAGCACGAGGCGTCAGCCTCGTGCTTAAATTACACGAGTGTAATAAAGATCACGCTCACAAGTACCATACGTAATTTTATCCATGACCATAACGAAAAATTATGTTTTATAAAAGAAAATATGTTGAAAATAAGTCCTCATGTAATCACATACCATGGCATGGATTTTAGAATCGATACGTGTACTAGGTAGGTCATGATGTAGGAGGCCATGATTAGTAAAGAATGGTATCTGGATAAATAACAAATTATAATTAATTATATAATTTTAATATATATATTTTTTTTTCACTTTAAACGTGTATTTTCGTCTTTTTGAAGTTTCAGGGACTATTTAGAAGTGTTCACGGGACTAATGTGATTAAAATAATTTCACATTTTACTTCTGTAAACTTAAGAGGAATATTAAAACTTCATTAATCATCGTGTCTGTTTAGCTTAGTTGGCTAACGCGTGTTGTTTTAAAATCCGATAAACCCAACTTCGCAGGTTCAAGTCTCCTCGCATCCCAAAAGGTAAATTATTATAAAATTTTAAAAAGATGCATATTAGATATGGATGTAATGTACAAATTACGACGTAGCAGATAGAGAAAAGAGAAGGAGATTGAGTGTATGTATATTTAAGAAATGGTAATAAAGAAGTAGAGGTAGTGACATCTAGTAACTAATAATTAACTTCTTGAGTAATAGTTGAATGGAAAAGAATACGTGTGTAGCCGGGTACTAGGAAAATACTAATGAACTGTGAGATAAAGTTCAAACTGTGATGTGAAGTCTTTATCTCACTAGTGAAATAAAATAATGTTGAATAAAAGCCTACTTTACAAACGCAAAAGTATTTAGTAAAGGCATGCTTTTCGTTATGGTCATGGATAAATAAATTTTATCCCATCCAGGAAGTCTCTTTACAATGCATTTTCTTATTTACAACGAAGTCTTTGATATGGTAGCCTACATTTTAATTTGGGACACACTTTCCCAATGAAACTTGAACACCTGCAACAATGCTTAGTAATTCGTTTACTCTTCCCACTCAGTAATAAACAGAGTTTAGAATCGTCAGAATATATCGGTCAGTTTCAGTATATACATGTGAGTGGTGATAGTGTGATTATTTTATCAAAATTGCTTTAGGCACGTAACACACTTGCAGAGTTTTCGCCAGCGAGAAAGAGGCGAAGAGCCTTCCTCCACACACTTGGCGAGTTCTCGCTATCACAGATCATATCTCGCTGTGATCATCTGTGCACTGCCTTCATGCAGAAAGCATTTTTCTGATTATAGTAATCACTCGTTGGGGGAAATATTATAGGTTATGTATTTACGTATATTGTCGTATTTAAATATATAACCTATAAGTTCGTACTTTACAAATTACGTACGAACGATATGTTGAATGTGAGTATTCAGATGATGAGGAAATGGAGTTACATGAACATATCTTGTTAATGAAAAGAAAAAGTAGGCCTAAAATTAAAGCCAGAAATATCTGAAAATCACATTGTATCTCACGAAAATAAGGGCGAGTTTTGGACATTGGTTTCGATTTGAATGATGATACGTTTAGGCGTTATTTTAGGTTCAATGGATCACAGTTTTTTGCCATTCATGATATGATAGAGGATTCTTTGCTATGTTCTGATTAAAATTATGTAAACTGTTAAGACATATAGATACATTATTTCAAATGTTTAATTACTACTATTAAATCTCATCAAAATAAAATATAGCCCTATTTATTTTCAGATAATCTGATACATTTGTCTCCAGATTTCTTCTTTAAGTTTCGTGTTTTTATAGTTTTCATCCCGTGTATCATATAAATAGGCATACGGGTGACATCGTACAAGTTCGATAAGTTTCTGACTGCAATTATTTATCAGCCATCTTTCCTCAATTTCAAATAAAAACAATGCAATTCCTCGCCACCTGTGATATCTTTTTCTACATTCAATCGTCATAAATAGTATAAATGTCAAACATCTTTGATAAATGTGTCAAGAAAATTCGCTGAGCTACCGATTCCAGCGAGAAACTCGCGCGAGGTTTTTGCCTCGAACGAGAATCTCTCCCAGTGTGTGGACGTCCATTTGAATCCATGTCATCAATTTTTTTATATTCTCGCAACACATTTCTCGCTGGCGAAAACTCTGCAAGTGTGTTACGGGCCTTGTTTAGATTTTTATAGACAAATTTTAAATTCAAAAAACTCAATCTGAATCAAGTTCTGGGTTAGATGACAGCAGTGCTAATTCAAATAATGTGAGCGAAAGTTCCCTTCAGGGTTCGCAAATACGTACTGCGTTTCGTAAATAATATAGTGATGGATACTTGCAATATGGTTTTACGTGACGTGGAGATTAATATAAACAAAATCCTGAGTGTCTTACATGCGGAAATGTTTTGTCAAATCAGACGATGGTGCCGAATAAACTAAAAAGACATTTAGAACTGCCGTTTTCAACGTCATACTCATGTAAATGAGCATTTTGTACCACGAAAATAGTGAACTCTAAACAAAATAACAGACTGCTGCATCTTGAAGATGATTTACTTGTTGGCCTGTAAACCATGAGCCCACGTATAGAGAAACTCTGTGCAACCCACCAAGCGCACACTTCACATTAATTTAAATAGGTGAGTTTCCAAAAACCGATCATAAAAATCTTTTATTGGACATCCAGAATAGACAGGTTGAGATTTTTGACACACACCTTTTTTTTTTCTGATGCTACTCAAGTTGTTGCTTGTCTTTTTTTTTTTTCGATTGCATGTTAACATCGACATATTTACAACACTGGATATCCGACACTACACAGAAGTTGTTATTGGTGCTCTTTTCTGACGGAACGCTCTGGAACGGCATTCCGGCACCTTTTTGTTACATTTTTCATCATGGAACAGAAATATGTGTGAATAACTATACGATGAAAGAGTAATGGAACGGAGAAAAATTCTCTCAGGCGCCGGGATTTGAACCCGGGTTTTCACCTCTACGTGCTGACGCTTTATGTGTGGACTTCGGTCCTAGGTTCATAGATATCTATGACGTAGTGCAGAGGGCGGCCACTAGAGGGAACCCAAGAGTTGGAACTTAAAACTGAGACGATTCTTCCGACGCCGGGGTGGAATCCGGTGTGGCTTAGTGGATAAAGCGTCAGCACGTAGAGCTGAAAACCCGGGTTCAAATCCCGGCGCCGGAGAGAATTTTTCTCCGTTCCATTACTCTTTCATCTATGATGACGCAGAATATCTGCATGGAAGTATCATATGTACTGCGATACATTATAATAATATATGTGAATAACTATGTTTTTACTGTAGGGACATGATTTTATTTTTACTAACATTTTTAATATTAACTTGCCTATACCTCTGGATCAACGCCGTTTGGTACCCCCTTCCACGACTGGAGTACGATGGTACTGGCGTAGTATACAAACAAATCACTTTACTAGGTATAGGAGGAAAGAAAAGTAGTTCATCCATTTACGTAAACTAGGAAATATCGCGATTTTGAATTTGATCACTTTCATTAGGTTTTTGTTTAATCAAAATACAGTACACTATTAACAATGAGTGTTTTTACTCACGAACAGAGCTGTCCATGTGGACGTATTCATTATGCAGTGTATATTATACTGTCTACAGCACATTAGCGTACCATATAGAGAATGAAGTTAAATTGAAAGATAATCATAATATGGATATTTAAACACATTTTTGAAAATGGTGGCCGTTCATTTCGATACAGGCTTCAGTTCTTTTGTGCGTATTATCACACTATAGACTATTGCATCTAATCCCAATTACCAGTTTCGTCCTTCATACTAGTAACTCATGTTGAAATAATTCTGTACCTACTTTATAAAAGAGTACCTTACGTACTGTAAATTCAATCTTCACTTCTGTCCGACCCGCACAGATAAAATTACTCAGACATGCTATCTACTGTCCGTCCAAGTAGTTATGTCGCAGGATCGTAGAAAGGGGGGAAATCACGTGACAGTTAATTACTTAACGAGGCCCTTGTATTTAAGTTATTTTAAACAGTTGTATAATATTGTGTAGACGTCCAATTCCTAACAGAAATTGTTTTCAGAAAAGAGCTAAGACAGCCCAGCCACTAGCTGGTTGAACGTCATTAGTAGAAGGGGTGGGAGTGAATTACATTCAAAAACTCAGGTACAATAAAAATTGAAGTAAAAATAAAATGATGTCCCTGTATTATTTTTCTTTGAATTCCGCTTAGACCTTGAAGGTCTTAGTTGGACGAAAAGGAGGTTAAAAACGACAAAATTCCCGTACAATGAACAGTAATCATCGCCCCGTCCGCTATAAAATATTCTACACAGAGATCCACCACTTTTTCTCCAGAAGAAAACTATTGGTTGTTATTATTATATCATTTTTTAATAAAAACAAATAGTATGTCGCGATATCGTGTGCATTCAATAAAGTGTGTCATCAGTCAAAAAAGTTTAGGAACCACTGGTGTAAGGTAACGTTGAACATTTGGAACATTGATTAAACACCAGGAATGTTCAGGTATCTAAACTTGTTTTTCTCCATAATGATGTTTCGTGACATTCTTTGTTTTCTCCCGACACCTTTCAGATGTTCAGAAACCCGGATTTCCTCCTGTCAAACCTGCAACTTAAGGTGACTCCAGAGGTAAAAGTGAGGTGTGTGAGATCTGGGGAGCGGGTTGGCCACATTGAGCGCACTATGCCACATTTTTATTTTGAACTTACATTTCCTATGTATGGAGACTTTTGAGACACCCTGTACATGAACGTATCAGCTAGAATCTGTGTCAGAGGTATTAGACAGAGTACAAAATACCATATTAGTCCCAAATGCTTTTCTCAGAAAAAAAAAATAATTTTCCCCTAAATGTTAATACTGTTTTACTCGCAAAATTATATCCGTACGATTCTGATTTTTATTCATATCATTAGCGAAATTGACAAGGAATGATTTATCCCCTTGCAGTGCTTCAATGAAGTGGATGGTTTCCTTGTAAATTAAATAAAATTAAACTCGTGTCGTTTGCTGTCATTACGAAGTCTGGCAACCCTGCTCCATTGACTAAGGGACGGAATGCTGCTATTCAGACTGAGTTTGTGTGTGTATTCTTGGGTTAGTCGACGATGCGCTGTTGCCAAACTACGCATATTTTCAGCCCAGTGGCGATGCGTCAATTAGAGCACAAGAGCACGTGAACACCTTGTTTCCATTAATCCACGACTAGTTTTATTATTTAATACCGTATTGGCATAGTGGGGATGTATAATATCAGAGTCGAGTATTTTAAACTTCCCGCATCTTGCATAAACTTCTTATGTAAACTTGGCAACATCCGTTTACGTACAAGCCGTGCTCTTTTCAAGAAGGTTACAGAAATTTCACGCATGCGCGGGAGAAAATTGTCTTTCGCTGGCCGCTTATGACTCGTCAAGAGCACAAAGCATTAAGTGAACAGTGAATCTATCCTACAGATGTCAGGTGCATCGATGCCTATCGTTTACGTGCTATATCTCGAGGAGAAAATTTAATAAGTCTGTATTTTAGCCTGCAGATGTCAGCATCTCACTGTCGGAACGTTTACTTTATGTGGATGTGTGTACAGTGCTGCTACGAGAGTGTAGTTTGTGAATGACTATACTTCAGTGTCGTCATATAGCGTAGTTTGGCTTTCAAAGACGTGCTGGCTGAATGTAATGGTGTATGAATTTAAATATCTGTATGGTGGTGTATAATATTTAAGAATAATATTTACTGGCATGTATTTATAGTAATCTATGCGAATGGGATTACAGTACTGGTATAGGCTATAGTGTATCAGTGTGTTGTGAACTAAAATATATTACTGAACACGCGCTTTTGTAAATTGTTTTATGTATTAATTTTTAACAGACGTAAACAAAGAACTCTGTTCAAGTAATTTTGAAGAGTAAAGAACTGGGTAAACTGGCTTTCCAGGAAAAATTGAAAATAAAAAGACTAGGTTTCATTATTATCATTATTATTATTATTATTATTATTATTATTATTATTATTATTATTATTATTATTATTATTATTATTATATGTTGTTTTCGACAGTGAAACATTAGAATCATGACATTTCATATTAGGCTAAAACGTACGATTTCAAATTCTCTTCGATTTTGGAACACAAAATTGTGAGCACACATAATATTTTATCACGAGCCGCCACTGTTTCAGCCTGATTTCCTAATTAACCGTGCACTTAATTATAAAACGTATAATAAGCTTTGTCATTTATTTCAATGTATGCTATTGCCCCCTTGAATCTACACACCCTGTACAGGTATAGTCCACACGTGTTAAGCTTCGGTCTGCAGTCTCCTGTGTTCGGCAACGGACAGCAGATGGCGTACTGTTTCAATTAATCTCTCTTCAATCTCATCCAGTCTCTGTTTGTTATATTGTTCGGCTTCCTGCAGTTTTTCAAGCACTTCTTTCATTGGATACTCATTCGTTTGTTTCTGCCGCGTTATAATTTCCAATGAATACCTAACAATCTTGTTTTCTAAACGTATGCAAGACCACCGCCATATTTTTAAGAATTTGTACTGAAGCACGCCGTGTCTACCGTCTTTGACAGGCCTAGTAAGACTGACGTAGCTTTTTCTGTTCGGAAATATGAACACACGCATTTCGTGGCTGATATTCGCGAACAAGGAGATGCGGTTGTACAGTTTTCGTAGATTTACAAACGGGAAACAACACAACAACCGCTTGCTGACGTAGTTGTAAGACTCCGGGTCTATCAGCGCTATTTTCTCGATGTAGAACGTGGACCGTATCCGAGAAATCTGGCTCAGAATGTGAGCTTCATTTGTTATCACTTGAGTATCGCTGACAGCTAAACCGTTGAGGAGGTTGAGCATCACAAGGGCTATCAACACAACAAAAAACACGAAAACCAAATGGCTTGCAATGTTGGCTGCGCTGTCGAACTTCAGGGAGTCTGTGCCAAATTCGCCAGCCATCATGATTATAGTCTTGAAAAATGCCGAAGCGAGGTCTGGAAACTGGTCTGCATTGTCGTCGCCGGCGCTTGGAGAATAGAAAATAGTGAAGAACACGATGGCGAAAGCTATTATCATAAACGAGTACCACGCCATGAAGGCAATGAAGGTTGCAGATACCGTCTTGAGCATTTCTACTTGGATAGAAAGGAACGGGAGACGCCCTGTTAACAACACCCATTCTAACCAAGAAATCAGGAGAACAATTACGAACAGTGTTCTCATGAGTTGGCAACCTTGCAAACTGAATAAAAATATGGCGCCTGTTGTACAGATGAGGATTATTTCCATAAGATTCTCCAGACTTTTCATGTACTCCAATGGATACACCATAAACTCGAAGAATTCTCTTAGCAACACATACCCTAAGAAGATGAACAACGGAACCTTGATGTGGTTTGGTACAGTGCTCCCGTTTCTACACTCATCATCTTGCGTGTGCACTCTATAGATCACATACAAGTTCAGGAATATTAAGAACATTGTGTATAGAAATATATTTATGTAATAGAACACTTGAGCTCTCCGCCATTTGAGGTCTATGAAGGTGCAGATGACCGGATGCTTCAACAGACGTTTGAGCTTCTTACTCTGACTCATGTACAACAATGGACCCGTTTCTGGCGTTTGTGGTACCCCTACACTCAAAGATAGAAATCTGTAATTGAATATGATGGCATAATCGATGTTGTGCAGCGATCTCTTGTTGTCTTCGATGCACTCATCCAAAAACGTTTCAAAAGTAGAAGCTGCAATGCCGTCCAGTAATGATCCTTGCGAAGAATTGACCCTGATAGAAGCTCCCCGCCTCAGCAAGGCCAGTATGAGGTGTTGGTTTCTCGCTAAGGCAGCTTTTTGAAGAGCTGTTTGGCCCTTTTCGTCAGTGGCGTCCACATCAAGTCTGTAGCGAGTTGTTTCGTCCCTTGACACAACAGTACTTACAGTATTCTGGAAGTCTGGGCCGTCCAAAAGAAAAGATATGCAGTTCTCGAAGGACTCTAGTCTATCGGGGTGCGTGTCGTGTCTTTCTGCTAAGCAGTGAAGGATAGTTCTGCCGTGAGCGTCCCTTATATTGACATCAGTTCTGCTTTCCTTCAGCAGAGCCGCGCACACCACTAAGTTCCCCTTCTCAGCAGCTTCATGTGCTGCTGTCTTCCCTTCAGAGTCTCTCTTGTTGATATTGACACGTTTGCGAGGATCTAAAATCAGTTGTAGTACTTTTTGAATCTGTTGTCTTCTTGAGAATTTTCTGTCGCTCTTCCCACCTTCATAGTGAAGCACAGTTCTTCCATAAACATCCGCTGCACCTATATCTGTCCTCGAATGACCCAGCAGGACTTCCAGGGCTGTGTAATTGTTGCTTTGTGACGCCAGATGCATCGCAGTCCTTCCTACAGCGTCACGTTTGTTGACATCGACGTCGGCGCGACCTAGCAAATAGAACAGACATTAGTGTATACAGGGTGTTGAAGAAAAGCACCGAAATGTTTTCACTGAGTACAGAGGGGTCTTAGATAAGACAAGATCTATAGATGATCTATAAGGTATTATTATTATTATTATTATTATTATTATTATTATTATTATTATTATTATTATTACATTACTACTTAGTGGCTTTTAAGGTTCATTGCCGCCCTCACATAAGCCCGCCATTGGTCCCTATCCTGAGCAAGATTAATCCAGTCCCTATCATCATATCCCACCTCCCTCAAATCCATTTTAATATTATCCTCCCATCTACGTCTCGGCTTCCCCAAAGGTCTTTTTCCCTCCGGCCTCCCAACTAACACTCCATATGCATTTCTGGATTCGCCCATATGTGCTACATGTCCTGCCCATCTCAAACGTCTAGATTTAATGTTCCTAATTATGTCAGGTGAAGAATACAATGCGTGCAGTTCTGTGTTGTGCAACTTTCTCCATTCTCCTGTAACTTCATCCCTCTTAGCCCCAAATATTTTCATAAGCACCTTATTCTCAAACACCCTTAACCTATGTTCCTCTCTCAAAGTGAGAGTCGAAGTTTCACAACCATACAGAACAACCGGTAATATAACTGTTCTATAAATTCTAACTTTCAGATTTTTTGACAGCAGACTGGATGATAAAAGCTTCTCAACCGAATAATAACAGGCATTTCCCATATTTATTCTGCGTTTAATCTCCTCCCGAGTAACTTTTATATTTGTTAGTGTTGCTCCCAGGTATTTGAATTTTTCCACCTCTTCAAAGGATAAATCTCCAATTTTTATATTTCCATTTCGTACAATATTCTCGTCACGAGACATAATCATATACTTTGTCTTTTCGGGATTTACTTCCAAACCTATTTCTTTACTTGCTTCAAGTAAAATTCCCGTGTTTTCCCTAATCGTTTGTGGATTTTCTCCTAACATATTCACGTCATCCGCATAGACAAGCAGCTGATGTAACCCGTTCAATTCCAAACCCTCTCTGTTGTTATTACTATTATTATTATTATTATTATTATTATTATTATTATTATTATTATTATCATTATAAATTCGTCTTTTTGTATAGGTAATTTAGAATTCTAATCGGATACAAAGTAGCCATATTAGCTATTTCTGTTCAGCTGGTTAGTGATTAGATGTTGTTACGTTTGAACATTAAAGACACAGTCCGTTGTAGTGAACAGATCGGGTAGCAGAGGGAACGTGTTGTCAATAGTTTTCAGTTTATTATTCAACCATTATATTAATATGCATATGTTAAACCAAAAACCATATTATGTGGTATCCATGTTGTGGTTAACTGATAAACTATTACATTGCTTTGGGGAGTAGTATGAAAAATATAATAATATTGTTGGTATAATGGGTACCTGTAATATCGATCAGGCTGTGTAACATAGTTACGATTTTTACCACCATTAGCATGGCTTTAATATCGTTTCAATAGCCTCTCGAAAGTATAGTTGCAGGTCTTTCTATATTATTCTGCCTAAGGTTTTTCCGTGGTTTTCCTAAGGCTCTAAGACAAATATCGGGATGAACCCTAAAAGAAATGAGCCACTGACCTACATGCCCCTCCCTATAAAGTTTCCGAAATTTTGCAACTTAAATTTTCGACATAGATGCCCTGGCTCAGCTTCCATATACCATCCGTTACATGAGCGAGGTTACTCCTCTGTACTCACATTGTGAAAGGACAGAGAACCTTTCAATGTGCAGACTCTCTCCTTCCTGCACTCAGTTTTTCGAGCGCTTCCCCCCCCCGTATGTGGTTCCTAAGAGGTTATGTCCATTTTCGGCTTTTCCTCTTCAAAATTTTCCAGAGCGCCTTCAGTGGAGCAGTGAAACTCGGAGTGAGACAAGTGGCCAACAGGCTTGGAGCTCACACAAACAAACAAATACAACCTAACAGGTGTATACAAACTCACAAGCATTAGCTGCAACAACTTCTACATCGGACAGACAGATAATTTCAAACACGTTACAAAGAACACATCACAGCCATAACCAAATGACACAACACAACACTTCCAAATACGCAGAACACCTCACAAACACCAACCACACCTACAGCAACATAGATACAGACATGGAAATTCTGCATATCCAACCGAAAATCAGAAACTAAACACACTAGACTAGACGCCATTTCGGAAGGCGGTCGGCTGCTACATGCGCCGTAGCATTTCTGATATGTGACGTCATAAACTTGTACAGTAGAACCAATCAGAATCAGTCTATAACAAGCACTTCCCGAGTTCGTTTGTTCACGTGTGAGTGTTTCAATACATTGAATAAGTAAAACTAACATTTACTATGTGTGTGTAAGGTAAATAAATGGAAGAAGAGACTGTGAAAAGACAAGTATTACACAAGCAGGCGTGTCATATAGTGTTTAAGATGTATAATTATTTTAAAAACGTTGACGAGCAGAACGCTGCCGGCCATCTTGATGCTGGCTGCAACGTTGCCAACATGCAAGAAACGACTGCAGAAGCATGTGGTGTGGGATTGAGAACCGTGCAAAGAATATTGTTAGTGAAGGAAACAGGGTTTGTTTGGTGTCATGCTTGCAGTAATCAACGGCTAAGGTCATTATTGTCTTTTGATAATTTAAATTCTCTCCTGCGCTATTTGTATCGCACGTGCTCGTGAAGTACGATGTGGCAATGTTGTACGCTGCCTTGCTCTCTCTATCTGTCTCTCTCGACGCAAACGATAGCAGACAACCGCCTTCCGAATTGCCGTCGACTCTAGAACAATACGAAATATACAGATACACAAAAACACGCCCACAACAAATCCTCAACACACAACTGAATTTCAGAACACACACACACACACACACACACTATTTGACTCCACTCTACACAACATAAACGCACCGCCACTAGGAGTGAAGACACCGGAAGACGCAAGACGACGCAGTTCTGAAGATGGCTCCCAAGCCGAAACAAGTGAACTAAGATATTTTTAAAAAGAGAGGATGGTATTTTTTGGTGAAAAATGAGTAAATTTTCAAAAAAAAATTCTTTAAAATACTCTGTGATATGTGTGGAATGCATAGCATAACATTTTGTGGGTATTTGTGCCCTTTTCGGATGTTGAGTCGCCATTTTTAAACTTCCTGCGTTATGGATTGTTAAATCACTTGCCCACTTTTATTGTTATTTCCGGTAAATTAAATTTTCAAATTTTTTTTTTCTTTAAAATACCCTTTGATATGTGTGGAATGCATTGCATAACATTTTGTGGGTATTTGTGCCCTTATCGGATGGTGAGACGTCATTTTTAAACTTCCTGCGCTATGGATTTTTAAATCACACGCCCGCTTTTATCGGTTTCCAGTAACTTCATTTTTTTTTTTTTGCTACATTGCCAGACAAAAATGGATATAATTTCTGGACTATTAAAGATACATGCATTAAATTTATAACACACATTCTTTAGACTATTAGGAAACTTTTCTCTGTAACAGAATTTTGTTAATTGGTTTCATTTTAAAAATACGCCCGTTTGTTTGCAAGAAATAAAATCAGGAAATTGTTATTAAATTTTAATTATTTATTTTACAAACGTAGGGACTAATATCAAAATTCTGTTACAGACAGTTTGTAGAACATGCTTTTGCAAATACATGGCAAAAACCTGTTTGAATCTATCTCTAAAAACGGTTTAGATATATCGGTTTTAGTACAATCCTGCATTGGGTATTTTTTTCAAATTTGGGTCCCCAAATATTTTTTTTTCTTGTAAATATTTTTGTTTGGTTGAGTTGCCACAGCTATGAGCTCTCTACATACAAAAAAAAATATTTTACACCAAATAGGAAAAAAAGTTTAAAAAAATACCATCCTCTCCCCTTACACTTGGTTCAAGATAACATGTGAAACATATTCAGTTTTTCTCAGTTCCGAACTCCCTTTGCAAGGACGCTTCTCGGATTTCAATTCAGTTCTGGTCTGAGTGACTGACCTAGCAGCAGGGACACGTTGTTGCGGATGTTCTGAGTGACTGACCTAGCAGCAGGGACACGTTGTTGCGAATGGTCTGGGCGTGCTCGGCGCCTCTGTCGCTCTTGGCGGCCGCGTAGTGCAGCGCCGTCTTCCCCGCCTCGTCCACGGCGTTCACGTTGGTCCTCTGGTCCCTGAGCAGCGCCGCCAGGGCCACGTCCCTGCCCGCGTCCACCGCCAGGTGCAGCGCCGTGGCGCCCGTCACGTACACGCTGGTGCAGCGCTTGTTGACGTTGACGTAGGGATGCTTGAGCAGCACCCTGACGCACCTGCGCACGCGCTCCGCGTCCTGCTGCTTGACGGCGTAGTGCAGCGGCGTCCACCCCCGAGCGTCCTCGCTGTTCACGTCGACCTTCGGGTCGCTCAGCAGCGCTTCCAGCACCGCGGCGTTGCCGGACTCGGCGGCCAGGTGGACGGGCTTCTTGCCGAATATGCTGATGTGGTTGGGGTTGATGCCGATGCCGAGCAATGCCTTGGCGAACTTGGCGCAGTCGTTCTGGCCGCAGATGTAGTCGAAGCATCTGGCCAGGCAGTTGCTGTCCACATTCTGGTGCTGCAGTAGATGCTGGAATAGGGAGAGCTCGCGCTGCTCCAGAGCGAGGAGCAGCTCTTTCAGGATCTCTGGAGTGTCCCTGTACGAAGCTCTGGTCAGCCTCGTATCCCTCGTATCCATTCCGAGTGACATCTTGCAGCAGGGTCAACACTGAAAATAAATTCACAATGTTTACTAGTGGCGAAGTTGAAGTGTAAATACTGGGCAGCTGAGAAAATTTTCTTACCTTATATCTTGTTAAACAGCAGATGTCTGCCGGCTTTTCTATCAACATATGTGACCCATTGCGCGAAAAAGGACCTAAAATCGTAAAAGAAAATTTTACAGGAGAACAAAATAACAAATTTTCTTTGTAAAAACTGCATTTCTATGTTTTGACATCTTGCTCTATGTATAGGCCTTTTTTATATAGGGGAGACTGTTGTACCTTTAGCATATTGTACAGGGTGCGTCAGAAAGAACGGATGGATTTCACATGGCAAGAAAATTGTAAAGATTCATCAAATCAAAAATTTATTGTTATCAACATATTCACCAATACATGCAGTTTATTTATGTAAAACAACATTATCCATATGATGTCCTTGGCTTTCAATACAGGCATCGAGGCGTTTTCTGATGTTCGCCATCACTTTCACAGTCATAGCTGGTGCAATTGCCACGATTTCTTCACGAATCGCTGTCTTCAGTTCGTCCAGTGTATGTGATCGATGTTTACAAACTTACGCCTTCAAATGGTCCTAAAGAAAGAAGTCGCAGGGCGCGAGATCTTACCGTAGCCTCGGACAATCTCAGTGCAATAGAATTTCGTCCAGGTGATTTCTTCTTTAATGTTGAACCTGTGATACGAAATGAAGCCACCCACCGCAAAATTGTATTCCGAGTTGGAATCCTAGCGTGACATCCGATGTCGAAATGAGTCCTGAGTGGCGATCACAGACTCTTCATTTTTCAAAAATGTCTCTACGATGAAAGCACGTTGTCCACCAGACCAACACCATATTCTCAACTGAAACTGCATTCTATGGCTGACCCAACAGTCGTGGTCCCCCTCACTATATCTCTCTCCTCGTTGCGTATCGATAGTTTGAAATCCATCCGTTCTTTCTGACGCACCCTTTACCTTTGAACATTTTTTGTTTTTTTAATTTTTGCTGTTACCTAGAGGACTCAAACTGAAGTAGATTGTAGAGAAAGCCGCTAAGTAGCTCTGGTCGTTTTTTATTTTATTGGGTTATTTTACGACGCTGTATCAACATCTATGTTATTTAGCGTCTGAATAAAATGAAGGTGATAATGCCGGTAAAATGAGTCCGGGGTCCAGCACCGAAAGTTACCCAGCATTTGCTCGTATTGGGTTGAGGGAAAACCCCGAAAAAAAACCTCAATCAGGTAACTTGTCCCGACCGGGATTCGAACCCGGGCCACCTGGTTTCGCGGCCTGACGCGCTGACCGTTACTCCGCAGGTGTGGACCTCTGGTCGTAGTTTCAGTTTGATTTATTGCAAAGTGTGAGTTCTGTGGACAAAAGAACTTTTTTTAGTACCAAAAGTAAACATTTCGTTCATTGATATATGTTTTCTAACACAAAACCAGATTGTATTTGTTAATATCTTTCAAGAACGGTGCGTTCCCTATCATCTGGTGAGTATAACATATTTTAATTTCCGCGATTTATTCGAATCTCTAGTTTTGGGAGCCATATTTGTTTAAACGTGCACTCTCTTGTACCTTTGAACACAAAACATCTTGTACCATGGAACATGTTCCAAGGTACACAATACTATCGGTTTTTGTTCTTCTTTGTTTTAAGACCATGTCACGAAGTAAGTCTGGAGTTAAGAGGCCCCCAATTGATCCGAATGCCTTGAAGAAAGCTGTTGAAGCAGTTATTGCTCCTCCAGGAAATAAAATCTCAATCAGAGAAGCCTGCTCTGGTTTATGATGGCAAATACATTCTAAATATGATTGTCAGTTCTTACAGCTCATGTTCCCACCTACATTCCATGTGTTCCAACTTATAAGAGGGTATGTTCCAAGGTACACGAACCTCTTGTACCTTTGAACACATTACATATCCCTTCATTTTATTTTTTCCATCCTTAATACATCTGTAAAACAGAAAAATACATACAGAAAGTAGTAAAGGAATCTTCAATAATTATTTCAAGCATTTTTTCATTTTAATAATTTCATTTCCCAAAATTAAAAAAAATAAATAAAATGTGAAAAGTGTTTAAAGGTACAACAGCCTCCCCTACTAAACTAGAACGTAGTTTCAAACAGTGCTTCTTAAATATCTAAATCTTTCTTATAGTTGCTAAGAAAAACAAATGAAAACTTTAATTGCTTTTTTCTCGAAAAGTACATAACGTAATATCAACATTCAATGAGTAATATATTAAAACTGCAGTACCTAGAACCATGATATTTTTAATGCTCAGTATGTCACCCTCTTTTTGAAACCACAAAAAAAAAAAAATGAAATATCCGACGTCCTGCAACTAGTCACATATTTTGTGACAAAAACCCCACAAGTACATATGACCACTCATTTTCACCCTCCCCCCCAAACAGAATACAGGTATAACAATATAACTTATTTGTCTCAGACCACCAGGGATATTTCTTACACCATGACAATTGAAAATGTCTATTTTATCTTCCTCCATTGGCTACTCTCCTCTGATTGAAGTTCTGGCTGATATCTCCATATATTATCATGGCCAGGCTTGGGATCCGACACAATCTATACTAATAATAAATCTGTAGCCGAAATTTTTCAGGTAATTTTCGATTTTCCAAAAATAATTGGTCCTAACATATATAATTAACCACCTGAAACCGAAAATCGCTTTTTTGAAATTTTTGTTTGTCTGTCTGTCTGTCTGTCTGTCTGTATGTTTGTTACCTTTTCACGCGATAATGGCTGAATCGATTTCGATGAAAATTGGAATATAAATTAAGTTCGTTGTAACTTAGATTTTAGGCTATATGGCATTCAAAATACATTATTTAAAAGGGGGGTTATAAGGGGGCCTGAATTAAATAAATCGAAATATCTCGCTTATTATTGATTTTTGTGAAATATGTTACATAACAAAAGTTTATTTAAAAATGATTTCTGATACATTTTATTCTTTGAAAAATTTTGATAGGACTGATATTTAATGAGATAAATGAGTTTTAAAATTAAAATAACTGCCATCTAAGGAGGTGTTTTGAAATAAAAAACAAATGACTTCGTCTATGAGAGGCCTTGGACACAACAATCGAAAGCTATGAAACATAGCCTACAGACAATATTTCTGTGTTTGTATGAAGTAATATCGGAAGCCAAATTAATCGATTTGTATAATTAATTATTAATTCACCATTGGAAAGTGTAGTTTCTCTGGATGGACATAATGCTATAATGTTATTACAGTAACTTGTGAGTGAATTGAGGACAGGTAAGATTAAAATAGCTTCTTATGCAGAGAAAACTTGATAGGTTATTCTGTATATTCATTTCCTGTATTTCTTAAAATAATGTTTATGAACATACTCATTTTTATCTCAGAGAATTAACGAACAACGAGAGTGTATTGATTTAGTATGCAGTAATAGTATGTTAGCTTAGCAATCCATTGTTGTGTAATTCAAATTTTAACTATGCTCAATTGAATCGTGTTAAAATACATAAATTATATATGCAATAAATGCAATGCAAAAAAATTGGGTAATGAGCCAAGCAGATTATGTTGCGCTGTTGTAAAAGCTGTTCCTCCTGAGATTCAAGAGCTCCCACAACAAATTTAAAACTTTCTAATTCGAGTACATCCGTTATCAACACACTTTTTACATAATATAATATAATATAAACATAATAATAAATCTGTAGCCAAATTTTTCTGTTAATTTTCGCTTTTCCAAAAATAATTGGTAATAACAATTAAGAAACATGTTAAAGGAATTGTCATTGCACCAAATCAGTGGTCTCTGGATCAAAATGATCGCATTTTAATGTTTTAAATACAATTTCAATTAAGTAACATATTAAACGATTTATCCTTCTATCAAACACGAATGTTCCCTGGATCAAATGTCCTACTTTAATTATGTAATTACTTTATATTTATTTCTAACAGGTGCAGCGGAGCTCACGGTTACGGCTAGTAAATAAATAAATAAAAATAAATAAATGAAAACAAGTAAATAAATAAATTTAAAACAAGAGTTTAACGTCAGGCACATGATGAAATGTTTTCTTTTCGGTGCCTGATTTACAACTGTTTTAAACTGAGTTAACCCTGGCAGGCATTTGGCTGAGTTCATTAATTCATGTAAGTGACGTTAAGTAAAGATTCATCTTTATGGGCAAGGAAAGCTTAGTAAAGACAATTCGTTTTGGTTGTGTATAGTTAGGTTTCCGAGATTTCCGAAAATTTAATAACCAGTTTAATTAAAAATAGAAGCAGAAAGGAAAACCCGGGCAACGCCGGGTGCTTTGAGCTAGTTTAAGAATAAAGTTACAGTGCAGCGGAATACAGATGGAGTGAGTGGCGCCAGGGTTTAAGCTAAAAAATAAATAATTGTCGCTAAAAATGCACAAATGAAAAATTATATATGTGCAAATTGGAAAAGTTTGTGCAATATTATAAATAATTGTGCAGAAAGATAAAATTAATAAAGTATGCAGAAACAAAAAGCTATGTAATTTGTTTCTTGGAGTTTTATTACGTTCAATCCATCTCATTACATTCTAGATATACTTATGTAAGTAAATCATTCCACGTAGGCATGTTTAGAATCAATTACAGCTGAATTTGCATCACATTAAAGTACGTTATCTTATGGGCACTCTAAACATTGAAATTTTTTACTATAGTCGCGACGCTGTTATTCCCGGCGTGACTCCTCCTCTTTGCTTACGTCTTAGGAAGTGAAGGCTCTATAAAGTCTAGGAAGGTAGTATCGTTCGTCATTTTTGTTCTTTCGTTGCCGAGCTACCATACGAGGAATCTATTTGCCACACCGTTAAACATTATCAAGTCGTAGCTCCTATGATAATAAATCAAACGCAATGTAATTGAGCAAATAATTGAGCGGCGAATAATGTCCTCGTGTATGTATGTATGTATGTATTTATTCACACTGCAATGGGTATATACCCGGTGGCAGTGGTAACTAATTACACTCAATAAAGACAATAATAAACACAATTAATAAAAAATACAATTAATACTAATACTAATAATTAATACTAATAATAATAATAATAATAATAATAATAACAACAGGGAACATCCTAAATTAAATGAAGCACGATCGGTTAAAATAACATTAAAAGTAAATCTAATTTGTACCTTAAACCTATGTTCGAACTTAAACCCACGAGTATGATATGTTCGTATCTGCACAAGTACCTTTCAACACTACACTCATTTCGCTGTCAACTCACTCACTGCACTGGAACTACGACACATTTCACTGATTCTATCCTGATATCACTAACACTTCAAAAACATTTCACTGTTCAAATACTTTGCACTGCCACTATAAACTATAAAGCTTCACTGACAGGAACACGTTTCACTTACACAACACACTTCACTGACACAACACACTTCACTGACACAACATAATTCTTCACTGATAGAACACGTCAATAAAAAAATATCAATTACACCCTTTAAATACTGTGTATAATTACCGTCTATTAGTAAAGTCCTTAAGCCTATTTTTAAATACATTTTTGGTCGTTGGTAAAGCCTTTAGTAAGTCTGCAGGTAAAGCATTCCAGTCCCTGATAGTACGATTGAGAAAAGAAAACTTTCCAGTGTCCGTCCTCTGTCTTCTTTCCCTCAATTTATATGCTTTCTGCGAACGCCAACGAAAAAGCCAAAATGGCGGGCGATTATATTAAGTATTTATGGAGCCTTAAGAAATGAATAACGTCTTCCTCAGCGAATCACAAGACGCACACTTTTAAATGTAGCCGACCTGCAACGTGATTGGCTGCCGAAAATTAGAGCGACGGGACTATAGTAGGCCCTTGAAAATGTATTGTTAGCAGAGTGCTAACTCTTTTTACTGAAAGGCGGTTTCTAATTTCAGTTTTTACAAGATCCGCTCACAATTTACAGTATGCGATGGAATTGTATAAATCAATTAGAAGAAATTGTTCACTTAACTTACATGAATTGCACCAACTCTTTAAAATCAATTCCTGAACATCTATTGCTCAATAGCTTTTTTAACATTGCCCATGCCATTATTAGCATTTCATTTAAATTCAGATTAGTTCAAACACATCTCTGATTTCATTTTCTCCACTACCATCTTCGTTTCTGACAATATTGTTGTCGCATTTTTTCACGTTTACATTCAAAGTCTGAAATTTGATTCTAACAAATGTAAATTTTCGTTATGCAAAAGAATTTTACAATGTTACGTTAATTATTCGGACCAAATTTCTGCACATTGAAAAGAGAAAACAAAAGTCTTTTCAATAATTTATTATCATAATACATAGCTCTCTTAAACTGACTGAGCAAATTAAATCACTGGCTTTCCCAAAACAGGCTATGAAATGTTTCATATAGAACAATTTTTACCTCGAAAAGGAAGCAAAAACGAACAAAATTGTATTAAAGTTTTTATTTGAAATATCTCAAAGAATAACCCCCTGAAATTAATGACATTATTTAAGGTTCACCTTGTATGTACAGGACAAAGGTCCTTTTAATCTGGTTCATGATGAAGATGATTTATATGTTGATACACACGTCAACAGTAACTTGAGAAGTTAACACATGAAATAGCTTGAAGTAAGGTACTGTAATAGTACAAGCAGTAGCCACTTCGACTGAGTTAATTCGGTCTTTTTGTAGATTAAACTGCTCAGTGCTTTCTTTTATACCATCATAAGCACTGACGTCATCATCTTCGCCGTCATCGTTGCTGTCTCTTAAGGCAAAATGGTTGCTATGGTGAACGAAAAATTAGAAAAAATAATTGCCTAATATCAAGTTAGCTTAGATTTGATCCTAATTGAATCGGTTATTTTTTAAACCTGAAATGTCAAGAAATTTAAACTTCTGGGAAAACGAAAAAACTGAATAATTTATAAACTAGGATGTCTTCTTAAAAAGTTTTGCTTCTGAATGTTAAATCTTCAGTGAAGAAGTCACAGAAGCGTGTATAACTTGTATTTATAATATTAAATTTGCTGCTAGATAAATTGAAATGTTCGTGACTTATGGGATTTCAAAAAGGAATGCACAATATTTTGTTATTATATTAAGAATATCAATAAATCCAGACTTAATTTATAAAGTACCATGTGTGTTGCAATAATTTGTTTACTTACAATGTTCAAGTACACGAAATGTCATGTATATTTAAATTATTAACAAGTTGTGCTGAGGCACAAACGAAAAAGAAATATTTCATGAAACTACATAAAAAATATATATTTTGATGTACCGAAGTACATATGATATTTCCATGCAGATATTCTGCATTATCATATGATGAAAGAGTGATGGAACGGAGAAAAATTCTCTCCGGCGCCGGGATTTGAACCCGGGTTTTCAGCTCTACGTGCTGATGCTTTATCCACTAAGCCACGCCGGATACAACCCCGACGCCGGTTAGAATCGTCTCAGATTAAGCTCCATCTCTTGGGTTCCCACTCTTTCATTACATAAAAAATGTTTCCTCGGTCCATCTCCCTTCAGTCGACCTGGTTGGCAAGTTGGTATAGCGCTGGCCATCTATGCCCAAGGTTGCGGGTTCGATCCCGGGCCAGGTCGATAGCATTTAAGTGTGCTTAAATGCGACAGGCTCATGTCAGTAGATTTACTGGAATGTAAAAGAACTCGTGCGGGACAAAATTCCGGAACATCCGGCGACGCTGATATAACGTCTGCAGTTGCGAGCGTCGTTAAATAAAACATAACATTTAACATTTTCTCCCTTCAGTTATGTCCCTATCATAGACACTGTTCGAAAAACTTTGAATTTCGTCTTCATTAGGTAAATATTGCTGAAATTTTCTCAAATCCTCGATTTTCTTTACTTTGCAAGTATACACTCTCTTTTTGGCATCACAATGGCTATCTTAATATGGTTATCTTTATACAAATGGTTATTTCTATTCCCCTTTCCCCTTTAAGAGATTCACTGTCATCCTTATTTTTATTCACATATTATATCTGGGCCATCAAGTTATTTATGTAACTATTCAATGTTCAGTGGTATATTTCCCGAGAGATTAAAATATTCAGTGGTTATTCCTATCTTCAAAAAGGGAGAAACAACGTCTCCAGAAAATTACAGGCCCATATCACTTCTACCAGTCTTCTCCAAAATCTTTGAAAAAGTAATGTATAAAAGATTATATCATCATCTAGAAAGATACAACATTTTAGTCCCAGAACAATTTGGATTTAGGAAAAATAAAGGCACAGAAAATGCAACATTTAGTTTAACTGACAAAATTCTGGACGCAGTTAATAAAAAATTACAAAAATGACTTTCATACTCCATCGGCAAGTCTATCGTGCTATCAAAAAGGAGTGCGTTATATGGCAGTAAAAATTTTTAATAGCCTCCCTATCGATATAAAAAATGAAACTCAAAACATACGATTGTTTAGGGCCAAATTAAAGAAGTACCTAATTTCTCACGCCTTCTGTTCTGTAGGTGAATTCATGACATTCAATAACACTTCATGAAATTGATACTAAAACTTTGTGTTGTACTAGTAGACTATATTGTAAATCTCGTCTGTATATATTTCATCTAGACTGTGGCTATAAATTAAGACTTTATAATACATGGAATGTTAATAAATACAATACAATACAATTCCCTTTTCCCTTTTAAGAGATTCACTGTCATCCACTGAAGACATGTTGGCACAGTAAAAAAGAATCATAATGAATATTACAACAAATTAAACAGAACTTGCTTTACTCTAAGAGTGATTATCATGTTATCAACAGCTGACATGAGAAATACACTCTGTAGCAGAGAAACATACTCGTATAGGTTGAGAAACCCAGTTTGGCAACAGATAACTAGAGGGAAAGCATTCTGTATCGGTGAAACATGGTTACATTGAGAAATCCCATAAGTCCATGAGTTATTGAGTTTCAAAACCAAAGCAACTGTAAGCGTTGTCCTCATAGCCATTCTATACACGAAACTTGACGTGTTTCAACATAAAATTAAGACTTTCATTTTTCTCACATAAAACGAATAAGTCACCAGCGTGGCTCAGTCGATTAAGGGGCTTGCCTGCCTGTCTGAAGTTGCGCTCGGGCACGGGTTCGATCCCCGCTTGGGCTGATTACCTGGTTGGGTTTTTTCCGAGGTTTTCCCCAACCGTAATGTGAATGCAAGGTAATCTATGGCGAATCCTCGGCCTCATCTATTCCATCGACGCTAAATAACCTAGTACTTGATACAAGGTCGTTAAATAACCAACTTAAAAAAATAAAACGAATATGGCAAAATGAGTGACTTATGGGGTTTTAAAAATAACCGATTCAATTAAGGTAGTTTTTGGAATATTTTTATGCTGAATAATAAAACTTTTCACTGTTGAATGAATCAAGAATTATTGTTATATACTGTACTGTAAGCTAAAAATAAATGTTTAAATTTTAAGGGCATTTTTTAAATGATTCCACTGGTACAATTAAAAAAAAACTTTAATTTCGAATTCTGAAATTGTCAGGGCATGTTAATTGCATATATAATAGTTCTAATGACACAGTTATTTTAAAATATCTATAAGGAATCTGATTTGCGTTCATTTTCTTGACAAAGAAAGGAATTTTTTGAACGACGAATATTCGAGTCCTGGTACAAAAATAATAGACATATTAAAATGATATTGTATGATTTTACTTTAGTGGTTGAAATTTCAGATCTGTATAACATGAATAAAGTGCACCAATGTACAGTGATGTAATAATAATAATAATAATAATAATAATAATAATAATAATAATAATAATAATAATATGAAAAAACAACTTTAAAATTTAAAAATTGATTTCTACCTTGCAGTGCAGTAGATAAAAACCTTTCTAGTTTAATTCAATAGCCAGAAATTGCCTTATTTAGCACAAAAAATTGTCAAAAACCTACCATCAGATTTCACGCATTTTTGTTCTGATTCTTAATTCACCGTAACAACCATCTTCCCTTAACGTCAACAGTTGAAGGCGTCGTCAACTTGAACACAGAGTTGCTCTGGGCGGTTTATGCAGTAGCCGTAGGATTGGTTCACGTACCTCGGAGCCGATCTTGTCCTCCGCACGTCCATCCGCCGACCTCCGAACTAGCGTGGTATAAGTAATACTGTGAGGCGATCTGATTGTGGATATCACTGATGGCATCTGAGATCAGAATTCCGCCGCTACTCACTTCACAGGCGCGATAAGCGATAGCTAGAGATACAGTAGATGTGTGCAACAGGAAACGTGGCTATCTGGAGAACATGGTCCGTTCTGAACAACACAGATCAGGATAATTACGTCAAGTCCGCATGCTTGCATACCACATGTACAGTAGCGATGGTGTGCGGGTGGATGGACTAGTGAGTAAATTGATTGGTTAACGGATAGCTGGATAAATTGCTGAATGAATTAATATGCGAATGAATTAAATGAATGAATATGGGAATGAGTGAATATGAGAATGAATGATTGAATATGGCAATGAATGAATATATGAATTAATTAATTAATATGCGAATGAATGATTAAATGAATATGCGAATGAATGAATAAATGAATGAATGAATATGCGAATGAGTGAATGAATATGCGAATAAGTGAATGAATATGCGAATGAGTGAATGAATATGCGAATGAGTGAATGAATATGCGAATAAATTAATGAATATGCGAATGAGTGAATGAATATGCGAATAAATTAATGAATATGCGAATAAGTGAATGAATATGCGAATGAGTGAATGAATATGCGAATGAATGAATGAATTAATTAATATGCGAATGAATGTTTGAATATGAGAATGAATGATTGAATTTGCGAATGAATTAATATGTGAATGAATGAATGAATGAACATGCAAATTAATTAATACGCGAATGAATGAATGATTATGCGAATGAGTGAATGAATATGCGAATGAATTAATGAATATGCGAATGAATTAATGAATATGCGAATGAGTGAATGAATATGCGAATAAGTGAATGAATATGCGAATGAGTGAATGAATATGCGAATGAATTAATGAATATGCGAATGAGTGAATGAATATGCGAATGAGTGAATGAATATGCGAATAAGTGAATGAATATGCGAATGAGTGAATGAATATGCGAACGAATTAATGAATATGCGAATAAGTGAATGAATATGCGAATGAATTAGTGAATATGCGAATGAATTAGTGAATATGCGAATGAGTGAATGAATATGCGAATGAGTGAATGAATATGCGAATGAGTGAATTAATATGCGAATGAGTGAATGAATATGCGAATAAGTGAATGAATATGCGAATGAGTGAATGAATATGCGAATGAGTGAATGAATATGCGAATGAGTGAATGAATATGCGAATGAGTGAATGAATATGCGAATGAGTGAATGAATATGCGAATGAATTAATGAATATGCGAATAAGTGAATGAATATGCGAATGAATTAATGAATATGCGAATGAATATGCGAATCAGTGAATGAATATGCGAATAAGTGAATGAATATGCGAATGAGTGAATGTATATGCGAATAAGTGAATGAATATGCGAATGAATGAATGAATATGCGAATGAGTGAATGAATATGCGAATGAGTGAATGAATATGCGAATGAATTAATGAATATGCGAATAAGTGAATGAATATGCGAATGAATTAATGAATATGCGAATGAATTAATGAATATGCGAATGAGTGAATGAATATGCGAATGAGTGAATGAATATGCGAATGAGTGAACGAATATGCGAATGAATTAATGAATATGCGAATAAGTGAATGAATATGCGAATGAGTGAATGAATATGCGAATGAGTGAATGAATATGCGAATAAGTGAATGAATATGCGAATAAGTGAATGAATATGCGAATGAATTAATGAATATGCGAATGAATTAATGAATATGCGAATGAATGAATTAATGAATGAATTAATTAATTAATTAATTAATATGCGAATGAATGTTTGAATATGAGAATGAATGATTGAATGAATGAATATGCGAATGAAGGTTTGAATATGAGAATGAATTAATGGTTTTGCAAATGAATTAATTAATACGCGAATGAATGAGTGAATGAATGAATACGAGAATGAATAAATAAATAAATAAATAAATAAATATTTGAATGAATGAATAAACATGCGAATGAATGAATTAATATGCGAATGAATGAATGAATGAATGAATGGTTTGGTATTATACCTACTCGTGGAGAGCATATACGTTGGGAGACCCATTAAAATATAGGCTACCCTATCATGCATAATGGACGAAACTGTGAGTGCGCATGACAGACACACAAGCTAGTTATGCTGTTGCAGCGATCAAGTTCCTCGATGAGCATGTACAGTCTTAGAAAAAAGTTTATCGCACAGATACTTAAGTCCCAGAAAGGAAGTAGTGCGCATGATCAGAGGACAAGTGACCTGGTTCAGAAGAGAACGACTAGTCCAGGTAATAAAATTAGTTTTGTTTCGTTGTATGTCTGATCATGCGCACTGCCTACAAAGTATCTGTGCGACAAAACTTTTTTGTACAGGCAACATAAACAACATACACTAATTGGAATCAACTGGTGAACTGATCTCAGCGAGTCACATGTCGACATGTTTGTGTTGCACAACACTATACCCGTCAATTCTTCCCAATGTATCTGCCCCTATCCATACAGCGGACGTAAACGCAAGACTAGCGACATGGCGATCAGAAGCAATCAAATTATGTCGATAAAACTGTCTTTGAAATGTGTTCATAATTGTAGAGCACCCGCTTAAATAGAATTGCGTGATTGTATGGACAATAATGGAATATAATGCAATGCAGTAAATATAATACCGTAGGGAGATCATGTCATAGGCAGGACCGATTCTAAAGAAATGTGTTGGAGTGAACTGATAATCCTATTAAAAGCGAGAGGCAGAGAAATTAAATACGAACAGAATATATTAGTAACTAGTCTGAGAAACACCAGAACTTTCGATATCAGCTACTTCAACATCTTATCATTTATCTCTTTCAGTGAGTTAGGTCTCAAGGTTAACAGAAACTTGCAATAAATGTGATTCAAATCCCAAAACCAGAGATAACAATAAATAAAACTGAGAACAATTGAAAGTGCGTAATAATTATACCTATTAGTCACGATGGTCACTTGTTTACGTATCAGGTGTGAGAGGGCAATTTTTTCTTTGTTATAACGAAATACTGGGAACAAGATATCGTGTTACAAAACACCCGATAAAAATGCTCACAGAAGCACGTGGTTTTTTATTATCTATTTGTTCATGAATTTATAAATTCAATACTATTGATGTTTTCTCATTATTAAGACACTCGAGCAATTCTTTAACTGTAATCATTAGGGATCGTATCACAGTCCACTATATACAGTCACGAAGCTTAATACTTACTAAATATGCAAACGTTAACAATTGAAATATGCATCCATAGATAGTTGCTCACCACCAGGATCGCTACTATTGCCTCATCACAGACTCTTTCCCTAGCAGACGATAAAATGTATTGTACTTTGGATATCGTGTTCTTTTGAAAAAGTTAGCACCTTCCTTCCACTATTGAAATATGAACTGCATAAGGTTTATATATTATTTTCATGAAATATATAATATTATATATTATATTCTATAAACTCACCTTCCTGGATCTTTCGGAAGAAGGATAGCTCTAACCTATTTTTCTTACAATTTATAGTACTACAAACGTCTCCTTGTCCCATATTATTATTCAAATTATTGTATTATACGTACCACTCCTATGAAATTAGTGTACGTACGATTGTGTTACTTTGTCTCTTAGGTAGTAGATAAATACAGTACTCAATTGTAGTATTAAAATACAGACAAATAGAATGTGACGGGTGTCATACATGACATTATGTTTAATTATAATGTATAATTGCGAATATAGGAATATAAGTTAAATATAATAAACATAACCTATAACATATATATGTAGTGGCAGGGCATTGGAGACCACTAAAATTAGACAGAAGGGGGCAACTGGTACAGTAAACATAACCATAATTTCAACATATCTAAATATCCGTGCGGTGCAACTGAAAATTATTGAATCGTGCATAAATGAATGTACAAGAATTTCGCAATATTTTATCGAAATAAAGGCAGGTATTACACATACGAAAAACGTAATTTTCACACCATAAATAATATTACACCCTAACTCGCAAGGAATTATGTCTGAAGTGTCCCCTAATCATTGTTTTAAATTTTATTAATGCAATTACACTACATTTTAGAGAAACATATGTTACTGTTTATGCATTCCAATTAATTTATATGGTTGAAACGCCGCCCTTCGTGATCGGGTTAAGCGAGTCACATGGCCTGCCTTACGGCCTGTATTAGATCACGATGGTAGTGACACAGTCTATTGTTCCTAGTACTCACAGCGCTCCAAGCGGCTAGCAACTATCGCGAGAAATGAAACTGGTTGGCAAAAAGTATATAGTAGACTGTGATTGTATTCTGTCCCAGCCCGTACGGAGATAAGGTTAGTTCTTCGTAGAATACCTTGACGTGACGTCATATTTGCACGTGACACAGGTACTATCAGGGAACATCTTGTTTCTTCTGCAGTTGATGTTCTAGTATTGATCCAAAACTTGACCTTCGAGATTGTTGAAAATGCATTCTAGTGATAAAGATTGATACTACGATGACGTTTCCTAGAATTTAAATTATTTGTTCATTTATTTGTTTGAGTTCTTTTTAGTGGTACACTGGGGTTCAAAAGAAATACCGATACGAAATTATATCGTTTTCTGAGGACTTTAGCAAACATGGCGAGGTGGAAAGCTATTTTCCTGAGATTTGTTTTTTTTTAACATGTAAATACGGCTTTTAGAACATGTTAAAGTTATTATTTATTATGAATTTATTTTAAATTATTCATACAATTTTATTTTATAATATTAATAAGAATACTACACGAAAATAGTGAAACTTCAGTTTATATGGTATTCCACAGCCTTCCTTATTATCCATGGATGCTGTCATTGTTACAATCAATATATACGGCCAGTTACGTTTCATATTGTATTAAAAAATTCCGAATGCAATGCCTTCTGTGTATCTCTATTTCTATTGTTTCCTAAGAGAGGTCCTCGTAACACGATAATATTTCAAATCGATAGCGACTTCGACTCGGTATTTCTTTTGCAGCCAGTGTACTGGCAGAATTAATTAAAGCTATAATGCCTTCTCTTCGATGAACCAGTATGAAAATAGCTACATAGCAAATATAAATAACTTAAATACAGAAAACAATGGAATAATAATAATAATAATAATAATTATTATTATTATTATTATTATTATTATCATTATTTATTTATTTATTTATTTATTTATTTATTTATTTATTTATTTATTTATTAGTATTTGAAGAGTCCACTGCAAGAATGATGGATGTCACTTTCTTGTCGAAAATGAACCAAGACTGTCAATGCATAGCTTAAGACATATAGAATGCACATACAGAGTTATATGGCATTAACACTGATAGTTATTGTCCAGTAATGTTCGGAAAATCACAGTTAAGCTTTGAGCGCTAAGCATTTCAAACTTTCAATTGCTTCTCCTGCAAAATGTATTCCAAATGACATCCATCATTCTTGCAGTGGATTCTTCAGTTGTGTGCTGAACAACAGCCAGAGGCCAATTATAGTTCAGGACAATACACAAACAGAAGATACAAAGGTGCAAAAACAAATAATATCTTAAATAAATAAAAACATACATAAATAAAATTGAGAACAAGAACAGTAAATACTAATAATCAAAACGAAACTATACCTTAAAAGGATCTAAATTGTGCCCATGCAAATTGGCATGTTTTATGCATCTACAGACTGGAGAAAGTGATTTTGAATTTCTGTTATAAAATTTTTTTTGAAATCTTAAACCCTTTGTAGGAATACGAAGGCTGATGTTGTTTATGATAGACTCTCAATCAATATCACCCTTGATCACTTTGCAAAGAAATTGATAATCAAGATTTTGACGTCTAGAATATTTACAGGTAATCTCATAGTTAAAGTCAGAGGAATTGGGTATAAATCGAAAAGCACATAAGGAAATAAATTTTCTTTGAATACTTTCCAATTTAACCGAATCTGTTGAAGTAATGGAATTCCAGGCTACAGATGCATATTCAAGTTTAGAACGAACCAAAGTAAAGTATAGAATTAATAGAGACTCAGGAGTAGAAAAAGAATAAGTAATCGTAATAATTATAGTAATGAGCAAAATGCAATGTGTTTAGTTACATGTTATTTTAAAGAGTCAAACAAATATAAGTTAGTAGTAAATAAGACAATTTGGATCGAAGGAATGATTAATATAATGCAGGAAAATTTATATAGTAAAAGTAAATATTCTACAAAAGTAATATTTGAAAAATGATCATATTCTAGAAACGAAAAATAGTCTTTCTCACAATCGGCTTTTGAAAGTAGTGAATATCTGACAGTCCTCTACACTCTGTACACTAAAATACAGTGAATCAATTTAATATTGGGTCAATGTCGCACTACCACTTTATAGGTCTTTATTTGACATTTGAAGCAAACATATACATGAAATTCAAGCTCAGAACATTATTCCAATTTAGACAACACAAACTCACTTCGTAAAAAACACAAATTGTTACTTGAAGAAATAAAACGACTCTCTGAAATATAATTTAATATATATGCACACAATTTAATATTGGGCCAGAGAAATTAAACGTTTCCTCTACTGCACAAAAACCTAATCCCTAGTATATAGTTTGGTTCCCTTTTTGTCTAATGACGGCCCTCAACCGTTGCGGCATATTCTCAATTATTTTCTTGGTATAATTTGAGTCAATAAGTGCCCATTCTTCCTGCAGTCTCTTTTTCAGCTAACATTTTGACTTTATTGCTGTTTATCGCAGTCCCATTTCCAGCTCTTGCCAACAATTTTCGATTGGGTTTAAGTCTAAACTTTGGAGAGGTGTGTGTATTACTTTCGGGCAGTTATATAGCAACCACATTCTGTTCTTTCCAGCTTTATGTTTTGGGTCGTTGTTCTGGTATAACTTAAAAGTGTCTCTAATACTCAACTTTTCAGCACTGTTACAAAGATTGCTCTTCAGGAGATTCAGATAGTCATTTTGATTCATTTTAACCTCGATGAAGGCCATCTCCCCTACCCCAGCTGAAGATACGAACCTCAGACCATCACATGTTTAACTGTAGGCTGCAAGTTCTTACTTTTTAGTTCGTCATTTAATCTGCGCCATACAGTTATCCTATTATCAGAACCAAAAACATTTACCTTACTTTCATCCGCAAAAAGTACATCTTTCCACCAGTTTTTATCCTTATTAACATATTCTTTTGCGAATTGAACTCTCTTCTATTCGCTTCACTTATGTATGGCTTTCTTCTGGCAGTTCTGCCATTGCACCCTGCTTTCCTAATCATACAACGCACTGTCTCTGGATTTACTTTCTTATTAAACTTGTCCAACAATTCAGAAGCAAGTTTTGGTTCACTTATTCTTGGATTAGTTTTAACCATTCTCAGTACGAACCGTTCTTCACGATCAGTTAATTTCTTTGGTTGACCTGTTTGTGGTACTTTCTATTCTATCTACTTTTTGGTATAGTCTTATAATATTTCCAACATTACTCTTGCGCAAATTTAGCGTATTGCCTATTTGTCTTTGACTTTTACTTCTTGCACCATGGTATATAATCATTTGTTGCTGCTCAAACGTAATGTTGGGTCCTCTTCGCCCCATACCACTCTTGTTAACTTCTGTACGTCCACACAGCACAGAGATCGCACCTGACTCCGCCTGAGACTGAACTGAATACTTTGATTGGATAATAACACTGAATGGCCCAATATTAAATTGACGCACTGTTACGGTATTTCGAGGAATTAATGCAAATAATGCCTCCTTATGATTGAAATATTTTTACCATGTCATAGTGACCTATAGTAAAATAACGCAGTTTTCTTACTTTTAATTGTACAATATATTTATATCCATGTATTTTACAATACATTTATTTGAATGCAAAATGTGATTCTGCACATACAGTAAACGATAACATTGGCCCAATATTAAATTGATTCACTGTGCGTCATTTTCATTATTACACTTCATAAAGAAGGGAGGCTTACATTGATCAATCATTATTCACACTACTGTACACTATTTACAAAATAAGTAGGCTTAAATAAAATACCTTGCATTACAATACACAGCGCTGTACATAAGTTTAATATTGTAAATAATATTTTTGCACGGTCGTGTTTTTTTTTTTTTTTTACAGCTATTGTTGTTGGGCCTTGAAAGTTAGAATTCCCACACAGAAACTTGCTATGGAAACCATTCTTCATAACACAAAACTATACTGAAATAGATCCATTACAGTGTACTTATTGTTACTTAGTTACCATTACAGTACAGTTTTGCGAAGGCTTTGGAATAATACTGCTCTAAATTTTCATTGAAAAATATATTGTATTTGCGATTTTAAAAATATGATCATGCAAAAAAATGTTGTACAATACATGTTTGTGAAGTGCATTACAAAATCTCGGAAATTGAAATATTGAAAAACTCGCTGTGCTCTTTTTCAAACTTTTCTTCGATTTTTTTATCGAAATATACTTACTTACTTACTTTTTGGGAACCCGGAGGTTCATTGCCGCCCTCACATAAGCCCACCATTGGTCCCTATCCTGAGCAAGATTAATCCAGTCTCTACCATCATATCCCACGTCCCTCAAATCCATTTTAATATTATCCTCCCATCTACGTCTCGGTCTCCCTAAAGGTATTTTTCCCTCCGGCCTCCGGCATTTCTGGATTGGCCCATACGTGCTACATGCCCTGCCCATCTCAAACGTCTGGATTTAATGTTCCTAATTATGTCAGGTGAAGAATACAATGTGTGCAGTTCTGTGTTGTGTAACTTTCTCCATTTTCCTGTAACTTCAACCCTCTTAGCCCCAAATATTTTCCTAAGAACCTTATTCTCAAACACTCTTAACCTCTGTTCCTCTCTCAAAGTGAGAGTCCAAGTTTCACAACCATACAGAACAACCGGTAATATAACTGTTTTATAAATTGTAAGTTTCAGATTTTTTGACAGCAGACTGGATGATAAACCGAATAATAACAGGCATTTCCCATATTTACTCTGCGTTTAATTTCCTCCCGAGTGTCATTTATATTTATGGAAATATACTAGGCCTATTGATCAACGAAGGCCTAAATTGTTTATTATAGTATAAATAGTAAAAGTAGCGTATTCTAGTGTACATATTTTAAATCAGTTAAATTGTAAATATAAGTGTAACTGTTAAAGTGGTCCATGTTTTGTTCTGTCCCACTTGACGAAACAAAAGTAACGAGAGGCGTCAGTCAAGCACTTCGCTTGCATATGCAAGTTCGTCGTTCACTTAAAAGCTCCAGTAATGCCGGTACTCAATCTCGTACTCTCCTGGGACAAAGTACGATCCCTGGTAATCATTAACAGATTCGTATGGAATTTGCAAGCTCTTTTGTGATTTTGAGAAAGCCGTTCATAGAGCTATTTAACAGTATTTCTATTTCCACAGTGTAAGATTAAGTTGTGCGTTTCACTTGACACAGAATTGCTTCAAACATATTCAAAGCAAGTTAGGTGTGTGTTTGTGTACGTACAAAGAAATCCCAAACATTATGTAGGCATAGCCAGGTTCGAGTTAGTAAAGGTATTGGGGCCAAATTAGGATAATCTTAATTCCCAACCATTCTCACTAGGGCCGAATTCGTATGTAGCCCCGCTAAGAAGGAAAAATATTTTTTCGTTAAATGTTTTAGAATTATGTCGTGACCTGGAGCTTTATAGAAGTTAATTTTTGGCAGATTTGACTATTTCGCCAGGTGAAGTAAATCATGTTGGTGAAGAAGCAGAGTAGTGTACTTTTTTTTTAGTTGGTTATTTAACGACGCTGTATCAACTACTAGGTTATTTAGCGTCGATGGAATTAGTGATATTCATTCATAGGCAGGTCTTTCACTGCAAACCCAGCATTCTCCAGTCTTTCCTATTTGAGGGGCGTTTTCACAAAACTCGTTATCTACAAAATCTTCTTTTTTTCATGACAACTCTTTTCTAAAATACACAACTGTAGACACCGGGTTTTGAAAAATCTCTTTTATTTCAAGATCAATTTACTGATAAACTTACCAACTTTAGCTTAATTCTGATATAACCATTCGATTCTCCTGACCCAAAAACATAAGGATACGCTAAAAACCTCAAAATCGAAAAAAAAAATGTAGATAACGAGTTTTGTGAAAACGCCCCTCATTTTCTGCCTTCCTCTTTGTCTCTGCATATGATGCATATATCTTAATGTCGTCTATCATCTGATATCTTCTTCTGCCCCGAACTCTTCTCCCGTTCACCATTCCTTCCAGTGCATCCTTCAGTAGGCAGTTTCTTCTCACTCAGTGACCCAACCATTTTTCTCTTCCTGATCAGTTTCAGCATCATTCTTTCTTCACCCACTCTTTCCAACACAGCTTCGTTTCTTACTCTGTTCATTTCACACGCTCCATCCTTCTCCATATCCACATTTCAAATGCTTCTGATTGGTGATAGCGAGATAGTAGGCCTATTTGGAGAGACGAAGCCGATGATTCATCATAGATTAACCGACATTTGCCTTACGGATGGGAAAAACGTGGGGAATCGAACTCGCGTCCCATCAGAAGGCAGTCCACACCTGTGGAGTAACGGTCAGCGCGTCTGGCCGCGAAACCAGGTGGCCCGGGTCCGAATCCCGGTCGGGGCAAGTTACCTGGGTGAGTTTTTCCGGGGTTTTCCCTCAACCCAATACGAGCAAATGCTGGGTAACTTTCGGTGCTGGACCCCGGACTCGTTTCACCGGCATTATCACCTTCATTTCATTCAGACGCTAAATAACCTAGATGTTGATACAGCGTCGTAAAATAACCCAATAAAATAAAAAAAAATCAGACGGCAAGTGCCTCTACCGACTGAGCTATGCCGGTCGCTAGTATTCTTTAGACAGTTCTTCAATCTTACAATTGATTTTAATATCAATGATTGGGTTTGGATTAAAAGTTGATTGAAAACTGTCTGTAAAAACTCAGCTTCACTCATAAAGCATACTTTTTAGTAGAGGTGGTATTATTGTTGATTCGTGAAGAAAATGTTTGGTTTGTTTCCATGGAGAACAGTCTACTGAAGGGAAATATTAGACAGATGTCTCTTATAGTTAGGCCTATATATTCCATAGCATACCTGACTTGTTTGATTAATTGATTTAAGTTAAACGACATCTCTTTGACTTTAGAAGTTAAGTGCGTATTTTATGTTTACAATCAGAAGCCGTTTAATTTCACTGGATAAAATGTCATGAAAATGACGGTGATTATGATTATGTTTTGGCGTGATAGATGCGTAAACTGCATATATTTTTGTTTTTTTAATATTTTTTAATACAAAATTTTAGAAAATTTCTGTAGTGCTCAGGAAAAGTGGCACGAGTCAAAAATGTTAATTTTACAAGAGAAGGAAAAAAACTGTCTTCACACTGGTTTATAGCTATTTGATTTTCTTCTGTATGAATTATTGTAATGGGAGAAATACTTATGTCTCTTTTTCCAAGCGAGCAGATGTTCCGTAAGTAGTCAATAAATTATCAAAAAATGTTTGTGGAAACTGACTTATGTCACTTTAATATTGAAATAACGAGTAAGAAAAAAAACATTTTTTGAAGGAGTAGGTAAAAGATCCTAGACTATGTTGTTGATGTAAGTCTTTAAAACTTTCTGGTAATCATGCAGATATTTAATTATTAATTGCATATTTTATTATGTAAATGCTTTACGGTTGTAAAAACTTATGCAAATTTGATATAATTTTTACAGGTAATTATTAGCTATTTTAATATTCTGAATAATGTTTTATAAAGCGTAAAGTATGTATATTAACCATAAAAGGTTTGTTCGTTTAACTTTCATAGTAGCTGAGATATAAAAAAAAAATAATTTCACTAAATTTTTGCAGGCCAATAGTGCACCTCCCCCCTTAAGCAACCTCAGAAGTTCGGCTGCACTATACCTTCTCTGAAAGGAGCGGTTTTCCACGTCAATTTAAAACTGGATTTGTATGGGAGGGAAGGGATTCATATTTTCATCCTTCTGATAGAGTTAGATTTACTGTTTGATTGACCACACTTATAAATGTGTGTAACTTATTTAAAACAATTACATTGAACAGAAACTTCAAGGCCCCTCCCACTTAGCGGAATCGAACCAAATGGAAACGAAACGTTTGCCGCCGCTCACATCGATCTGAACCGAAGCATGTTGCAGGGTAAAATGGATCACATGATAGTTTTAGCATACCTATGTGAAGAGGAGGAAAAGAGGATGAATAAATATCCAAAACAAGAAAAGGAAATATAGAATTCATGTTTCCCCCCCCCCTTTTATCTTCTAAGACAGCCGTGGCGAAAATGTAACTCACGAGCACATTGTGGCTCGCAATGATAGCTGTGCATGTCTCTTGCTCCCCCAACCCTCTCACTCACTGGAGTCAAACTCCGTTCCTTTTGTATTTGTCTCTGACCTGCGAGTGGCGTATCGTCGCAATGTCTCTCTCGAAACCATGTACCTCTACAAAAACGAAAGTTTCAAGTAGGATGGGAGGACGCATTTTTTTGTTGCCAATATGATGAGAATATTAAATGTATGATTTGTTCACAAGTATTACGAGGAAAACGGTTGTATAACATAAAACGGCATTATACTACATGTTACTGATGAAGCATTAAAAGGTTAAGTGTTGTTGTTATTACTGTACGTCGACCCTTTTTCAGCAGATGTACGAATATTGTGGTTAGATCTTCAATTTAAACGCACAGATTTACAATGTGATGTTAAATGAAAGCTAGATGTAAGGACTTGACAAATGTTGAACTTTAAAATCTTTGCCAAAAAATAAATATCCGAAGCTTCGTTCTTTCGCTTGCTCTATTGAAGCCATACAATTTACGTTTGTGAAAAATTATTTTCAACAATGAAAACAGTAAAAACCAAATTTAGATCACGACTGACAGACAAATACCTTCGTGATCAACTACGACTGGCAGTAAGTGACATAATTCCTGATTTTGAAACTTTATCGCAGAGACATTCTGAAGACAGTTAATTTTAGGTTGTGATATTGTCCATTTATTGTTCATTTCTTTCTTCGTTACACGTATTAAACATTAGTTTGTAGCTTTGTACTGTATAAAATTATATTTAAGTGCCTGACGTAAGGAAAATGAAAATCCGTTAAGAAGTCAGACAGTTGCTTCACTTCCCCTTCGGGTGTCCGCCTTCCTCCATAGGTGCTATGCACGTTGCAGGTTACACAGTGGCTCGGCGCACGATCACATTTTCGCCACGGCTGTTCTAAGAGATGGAACAAAATTCCGTTCTTTTGCGCTTGTTTTGGATTTTAATTCTTACCTGATGTTTCCATTAATTTACTTACTTCACTCCAGGCATTATCAGGGACATAATTATCACAGTTAGCTTCTAGTTTTGTGTTTTGTCATACAATAGCCGATAATTCTGAACCAGATTTCGTAATTATTAAATTGTAATTTTCTAAAGCCCTATACGTGCTATTTCAACAATAACTTTCAATAAACAAATTACGCTACCAGAAATGGATATGGTTCATTTGTTTTTTCATGAAGGCTTCACGAGAACATACCATCATACCCGAATCAAAAAATTGTGTTCCAGCAGAGGAATAAATATTGTAGCTCATGGATTCTGTTCGATTTGATTCGGTCCCGTTCGATTCTACGCCGCTTTCTGCTATCTTCCATTTGAACCCATTGTGAAGAGAAATTCTGTTTGATTCGACTGCGCTAAGGGGAATGGGAACACGTGTCTTTGCTCTATAATCATAATTTAACTAACTGGTGTTCTTGGTTGCTTTTCACAATTTTTTATTTTACTTTTACGTGAATATTTCAGGTTTTCTTAGGCAACTTTCACGAGAGTGTTCAGGATAAACTTTGAACCTGATTAAAGGACGTAAAAACAGTTTCTTTTACAACAGGCAAGATGGGTATATAGTTACGGTTGTCAACTTTTTTATGGAAATACGGGAGAATAGGGAATCAACAAAATTTGATACAGAAAATTCACAAATTTGAGTTCAGATACTTAAAAAATATATTCTACACTTTGGCAATTACGCTTAAATTAAGAATATTTTGAGATAGATTTTGCCCCTCATATGTGTGTTTAATCATTTTTATCAAACTGTAAAAATTCCCTGCACCAGTAGTTGAAGTTGCTTAGGATTATTTATAGCTTATTTCATTAGAATGTGTCGTGTTCTTCTTACGAACATTTCTGCCCACTCACTGTTCAAGACAGAATACACTCTCTCTATTAGTATTACTACCTGGTACACTTAGAACAAAACTGGGCTTTTTTTCAGTTTAGTATTGTATTGTATTGTATTGTATTTATTAACATTTCATGGTATTCATACATTGCTTACAGCTAGAATATAGAACAAGTCAAAATACTTAATACTATAATAAAATCTTAATTTATAGTCACAGTCTAGATGAAATATATACAAACGAGGTTTACAATATAGTCTACTAGTACAACACAGAGTTTTATTATCAATTTCATGAAGTGTTATTGAATGTCATGAATTCACCTACAGAATAGAAGGCGTGAGAAATTAGGTACTTCTTTAATTTGCCCCTAAATAATTTTATGTTTTGAGTTTCATTTTTTATATCGATAGGGAGGCTATTAAAAAATTTTGCTGCCATATAACGCACTCCTTTTTGATAGCACGATAGACTTGCCGATGGAGTATGAAAGTCATTTTTTGACGTGTATTTATGCTATGAACTGTTGAGTTAGTTACAAAGTTTTCACGATTACATACGAGGAAGATTATTAATGAAAAAATACACTGACAAGCCATGGACATTATTTGTTGTTTTTTTAAAACTGTGCTACACGATTCCCTAGATTTGGCACCTACTATTATTCTAATTACTCTTTTTTGTAATAGAAATATATTGTTACTATCTGTGGAATTTCCCCAGAATATTATTCCAAAACTCATTACCGAGTGGAAGTATGCAAAGTATATTGTTTTTAAGGTATTGATATCTACTATCTTTTGTGTAGATTTGATAGCAAAACAAGCTGAATTTAGTTTGGGGGTAATTTCTTTAATATGATTTTTCCAATTTAACACATTATCGATTTTTAAGCCAAGAAATTTAGTTGTTGTTGTTTCTAATAGGGATTTATTGTTAACTATTGCGCTAGAAATTTGCGACGTTTAATTTGGACAGGATTTAAATTGAATTATGTTAGTTTTATTACAATTTAATATCAATTTATTGACTGAGAACCAGTCACATATTTTGAAGAGAATTTCCTCTGTTGAAGATTGGAATGTGTTGGAGTACCTAATATTAACATTGACTTTAAACTGGTCAGCACTGAAACCAATTTCTGACAAGCGTTACCTTCTACAGACAATGCACATTTAATAAAACTCTGGAACAAAAAAATTCACGCTATGGGTCCTTTTCATTCACGACAAAATGAAATATTTGAAAAAAAAAAAAAAAAAAAAAAAGGTTTTATTATTGTATGAAAATAAGAAAATATTTAAAGAGAAGAAAAATACGGAAGCCAGCAAACTGTTTAAAATTAGGGCCAAATACATACTAAGTCACAGCCTCCCTATCGATATAAAAAATGAAAGTCAAAACATAAGATTATTTAGGGCCAAATTAAAGAAGTACCAAATTTCTCACGCCTTCTATTCTGTAGGTGAATTCATGACATTCAATAACACTTCCTGAAATTGATACTGAAACTTTGTGTTGTACTAGTAGACTATATTGTAAATCTCGTCTGTATATATTTCATCTAGACTGTGACTATAATTGAGACTTGGAATCCAAGAGGGGCCCGATATTTAATCACTTTCAAAATTTATTTCTCATGCAAAATAATTAGTAGAAGCTTGTTGCCATGGTTATATGTAAAGATGTAATCGAGATGTACTTACGAGACAAAAAATAATTGGTCAGAGGCATTTTGTAGCAACAGCAAACATTTTTTTAAATTTCCCAAAAGTTTGATGTAATGGACTTGGGCCCCTCTTCGATTCCGGGTCTCAATTAAGACTTTATGGTACTACTAAAATTTTTTTTTGACAAGTTCCATATCCTAGCTGTGAAGCGATGTACAAATACCATGGAATGCAAATAAATACTATACAATGGGAACTAAACGACAAAGTTTCTGCTGTTGTCATAGACAGTCCCCCAAATATGATTACTGCCGACAAAAAATTATATCTTCGCCATCTAATGTTCGTTGCGGACACATTAAACCTTATCGTCAAATTTTACAGCGTGAAACTTTTTATTACTTTCAACCAGTGCCTTGGATTGGAATTTTGGTAGTACCGATAGTAATAATTGTCATCGTAATCGTCATCATCATCTTGATTTGCATAATACACGTCACTGTTCGTTAACAGAAAACCACAATTTAAGTCACACGGAGTTAGTGTGCACTCGAAGTTGGTTGCTTGACGGTTGTCAGCCCACTTTGAGGTCTGTGGATATAGAGGGAAAAATTGGATCTGTGTCGGTTAGAGTTCCCGAGTAGCTCAGTGGTAGAGCGTTGGTACGTTAAACCAAAAGTCCCGGGTTCGATACCCGGCTCCGGAACAATTTTTCCCTCGAAATTATTCATCATCATCATTATTTCCGCATGAATACTTATGGAATATCAATTGGTTCGAATCTAGATATAGAGTTGTTGGTTTTGCGGAGTAGACTTGACTATGAAACTGTGTAAATAAGAATAAAATATGACTTTTTATAGATGCAAAATTTGACGGTAGTAATGCAATTTAAGTATCGATTAATAGTCTTAATAATAGGCCTATAGAATTTAAAGAGGTCCTGTAGTACATAATAATGTTAATAATAAGTGTCCAGCAATTATATCCGCTATATATGAAAATCATAAAAGTGCCCTGGCGGCGTCCGTCACGAAAAATAGTACTCTGGGCCCTCCAGGCCGAAAATACACCCCTGCCTCAAACTTAATGAAAGCATTTCAAAATGTCGTATACCCATTTTAGCGTCATTTTCTCCCACTCACAACTACCGGCGGGCGGTAGTTCGGTCGTCGTTGATATCTCCGTCCTCCAATAATTGGAGCTTTCCTCCGAGCTTCCGCATACCCCCTCTACCATCTACGGTAGTACTGGAGATCACCGTTGGAGACCCTCGTAACTTCCGGGTCCGGCGGGCCGCTTGTAGTCGCTTCACCTCCCTTGGCTAAGCTACACTACGGGCGCTCATCTGTTTGCTATCAGGTACGTACCGGTACTCCATTTTGTAATGTTGCTGTTTTACTTATCGCTAGTGCATGGTCTTTCGTTTGCTGTTTTTAACCCCCAGAAGTAGTGTGCAATCAATCGTGTCAACACAGCATAGAATATTTTATATGAAGTAAATTCTATGAAATTTACTCTTCTAAATCAGCTTAAGTTTCAGTCTTTAGTTGAAACTAATAAAGTTGTGTAGTGAAGAAAGACTGGACTTCCTGCAATCAACTTTTACAACCGACTATGTACGTTAATAAATTTCAAATAGTGTTGCGAACAGAGTTTAATTGGCTTGGTGATTTCGATAAACCGAGACAATCGTCTGTCGATATTTAATTAATTTTTATTTAATTTATTTATTTCATCAATCTTTGTTCACGTCATGGCGGATTAGATGCTTTATTCCAGTTCTTAATCCGCCATCACTCTCTGTACAAATATAGCTCTTGTATTTAAAACTCTTACTTTAGCTTTTTCACTTCTATACTCAATCTCTTAATTATTCTGTTAACTTCATTGACTACTCTTCGCAGTTTCTTATCGTATGACTACTCAACATTTATAATTTCATCTCCGTTAGAGCTTTGACTTTCTCTTCCCATCTAATTTTAACTCTAAACAGAAACTTTCCTAATTTATGCAGATTGCTGGCGTTTAGGTGACCATTCATTTTTTATAAGCTACTATAGCGTTTATTTGTAGAAATTTCTTGTCCACCCAACCGTTCCTCAAATCATTCGTTGCCTGACACTTTAACCTCTTCAGCTAGTCCACACAAAGGACATTTATCCTTCTCTACGTTCCCTCTCTTATTCTTGAGTCTCCAGATACCTAATCTCCACCATGCCATTCCCGTTCTCTCTTCCCTTGAATTTAGTCTAACATATTCCTCCTGTTCCCAAAACTGCTTAACCTCCCTATAGTATTTTAGTGATCCTAGGTCTTTAATATTACTACAAATATCTTGTCTCGAAATTTCGTTTGCCCTCTCTTTTACTATTCTTCCAATAGTTTTCGTGTTTATAGACCCTAGTTCTCTCCATAGCCAATTTAGACCTAATTTGTTTACTTCTCGTTCCAGCTCTCTCAGCCAATTCGATTTCCAATTAGCGGCTTTCATATAAAAGATACATGTTTTCATACCTGCCGAATCATTCCTACACAGAATATTACCCAAATATTTTATTTTTCTTTCTAGAATAATTCCCAGACTCGAATCGGTTCCCATCTCTAGTAACGCTGCCAGGTTAGAAGCGGTATTTAATTGAAATAATTCATTTCGAAGACTTGCAATAATTTCATATATATATCATCTAGTCCTTCACACTTGACACATCAATAATTACTCATTATAGTCGCGACGCTGTTATTCCCGGCGTGACTCCTCCTCTTTGCTTATGTCTTAGGAAGTGAACGCTCTATAAAGTCTAGGTAGGTAGTATCGCTCGCCATTTTTGTCCTTTCGTTGCCGAGATACCAGACGAGGAATCTATTTGCCACACCGTTAAACATTATCATGTCGTAGCTCCTATGATAATAAATCAAACGTAATGTAATTCAGCAAATAATTGAGCGGCAAATAACGTCCTCGTGTGCTTTCTGCGAACGCCAACGAACGAACCAAAATGGCGGGCGATTATATTATTTATCGAGCCTTAGGAAATGCATAACTTCTTCATGAGCGAATCACAAGACGCGCACGTTTAAATGTAGCCGACCTGCAACGTGATTGGCTGCCGGAAATAAGAGCTACGTGATTATAGTAGCCAATATAGTGTACATGATCATGAAATTAGAAATAGTGAAGAAATTAATATTCCATAATGTAACTGGATTGATCTTGCTGAATATAGGGACCGATGCTTGGGCTTGTGTGAGGGCGGCAATGAACCTCCGGATTCCTCAACCCTGGACTGCTCACCTGGGATATGTTGTCACCTTACGACTTTTCTCTCATCCTTCATTCCACTACAGGTACTGTAATCGAAACTTTTATTGTCTTGAATAACCCAAGCAATTGTTAGATTATTATTAGACTAAACTATAGAAGAAAATGGAGTCATCTGGGTTGACGCATATTGTACGTTTCCATTCAAAACCTTAAAAAAAAAATGTATAATTGGCTATTAAAAAAATTCTTGGTAAATTCCAAGAATCTGTCGCGGTTTTTCCAGACCAATAGGAGATCGATGACGTGATATGACGTCATTACACGATGGCCATACTTTAAAATATGAATTTAATTGGGGGTACCGTTCCCGCTGCCACAGGTTTTCTTTCTTAGGTAAACTAGTGCTGTAGTACCAAAAAAACTTGTAAATTCAACGATTTTCACTTCTGAAATCACCGTAACTACCTCAGCGCTAATTTCGCCTCTTTCTCTCGCCCTACACCATTTCACTGCTATCTTTTCCTCGAATATTTTCCTCTACTTCTCTTTTGTCCCTATACTTTATTCTACGAACTACTTTACATTATTAAATTGGAATACCTGAATACGCCGGGATTCGATCCTAGAACCATTCGTTTAGTGAATCACTATCATAGCTATTACACTACGAATTCGTTGAACAAATCCTTAAAAAAAAAATTATACGTACGCACAATTAACATCAAATACTTCCAACGGTATTAAACATATGACTTTATTGTTATATAGACCTAATAGGGTGAAAGAGTATATTAACCTGGTTAGTGACCATGGCAAATAGATCACGAATTAATTAAATTAATATTTTAAAAGGAGCTAATACAATATCATAAATATCCACTGGCCCACTATTGTTACTAAATGTATGTATATTATATCTATTCACCACACTACTACCTTAGTATTCTATTAATCATATTGAGGTAACTTAAATTGGTACATTTTTTATTAACACTGTTTTTCGTACTTCCAATGTGCGTACATGACGTCATATAGGCCTATTACGCCGTCCAACATTGATCGGGAAAACAGCGACCCTAACTTGGATACTACTTTTACTCTGTCGTCGAGTTCTACATACATTCGCATGAAATCGTTCTTAGTCACCAATAAGGCGTCACTGATGAGGCAACTAAGCCAGTAGATAGCGGGGTAGAGTGGCCAGTTCCTTTCCCCCTCCATTGCATACATCGCTGACTAGCTATATATTACACTAAGCATACTTCAGATGTATACAAACAATTGTACTTCCTCTGACACATATCAAGTGAGATGTACTGCCTGACGTCAGCCAGAACCTCGGAGATAATGCATGAAATTGTTATTCAATAAACAATTTTATGCTCGACCATGCCGAAATGTAGTAATTATACACCTGGTAGCAGCCCTTTAATGCATGTCATTAAAGTACACCTACTCATTAAAGTACAGGTGTTCAGCCAATGACAAGTCAGCTTTGTACCGCTATAAAACCGCAAGTATCGATTGTTCTCGGATATGCAATCGAAAGAGAATTAGCGAAAAGTCACGGAGGCTGGAAATCCAATACTGTCGCTGAAGGTTATGTTCTGTTACTATAATACTTAGCGTTAATTGTAAATAATATTCAAATAAATTCAATTTGCCGTCTCGTTTTTCAATGTCGAATTCAATAATCAAGGTTATATAAAGTTTAACGCGATTACATCAAGGTCAATGACATTATTGTTCCTCGGAAAAAATAAATACTTTCGAGTCTGCGCACATCTCAGAATTCACGACATAGAACAAGGTCACTTCCGATCTTGTCAGACACAAATAAAATGTATACATCTGAATAATTTCAAGTTAGAAATATGGTCGAGCATAAAAAGTCGTATGAAACTTGCCTATAATGGTAATTAAGACGCTCGTATGAATATTATGAAACTCGCTTGCCCTCGTTTCATAAACATCCATACTTGCGTCTTAATTACTATCATTATAGGCTCGTTGCATAATGTACTATTATTCACGTTTTGCTACTATTAATGCAATAAGTATGAGTTGTTTTAATTAATTTTTGTAATTTCAATATAAAGTATTTCGTGTTTCTTATGACGAACACTGTTCCAATATATACATTTACTTATATTTTGTTAATGTTAATATATCGTGTGTGAATAGTTTTAAATTAATTTTGTTTCAGTTAATGATATTTATATTCGTATTTTTTCAAATATATGTGACTAATATTATTTGCATGTCTAAAGGATTTGAATATTAAATTCCTCCCGTGAGAAGTTTAAGTTGTCAGGAGCCGATAAAATGCCATTTACGTAAAATAATCAAATAATTATTTCTTCATTATAATTAACGCAATGAGTCATTACGTTCATATTCATATGGTCTGATGTAACTTTATCTTCCAGCAAGCATGCTGAAGTTTAGGCTGGTGTTAGGTTGCAATTTTAACGTTTATTGTTTCTTAAATATCTGCACAATTTGCTCCCATTTCTCCCCTGACATTTGTCTTTACATAAGCCTCACGGGCAGAAATAGTCTCATATGGTAAGGCACAAAATTATCACGATGATGAACTATATTAGAAAAAAGGCACAAATCTTGCACAGAGCAAATAGTAACAAGAACAGATTGTCTTTTTAGCAAAGATAATACTGATAAAAAGAAATTTGTTTGAAAAGCATGCTCCTGCGGCATTTAAAAAAAAAAACATGCCAACTTCCCTTGCCAAGAACAACAATCTGATTATATTATAATGAAGGAATTTCATGGGGGGGGGATTGGAATAATGATAGCACATACTAGGAAAACATATTCACTTAGCATTACAGCAAAATCAGGCTGATCATGCAAAACAAGAAATAGAGTTCACGATAAAACTGGGTGTTAGACAAAATTTTCTCATCGGGCATGTTGACTTGGCATATAGGACAAACAATATCCTAAGAAACATATTATTAGTAATTTCAGGTTAAGGAGATAGGGATGGGGGCAAGGAAACTTGCTGAGTGGGCATGTTGGAAAAACGTATTGACTTGGCATATAGGACAAACAATATCATGAGAAACTTATTATTAGTAATTTCAGGTTAAGGAGATAGGGATGGTGGCAAGGAAACTTGCTGAGTGGGCATGTTGCAAAAACGTACTGACTTGGCATATAGGACAAACAGTCATGGGAAACTAATTATTAGTAATTTCAGGTTAAGAAGATAGGGATGGTGGCAAGGAAACTAGCTGAGTGGGCATGTTGGAAAAACGTATTGACTTGGCATATAGGACAAACAATATCATAAAAAACTTATTCTTAGTAATTTCAGGTTAAGGAGATAGGGACGGGGGCAAGGAAACTTGCTGAGTGGGCATGTTGGAAAAACGTACTGACTTGGCATATAGGACAAACAATATCATGGGAAACTTATTATTAGTAATTTCAGGATAAGAAGATAGGGATGGTGGCAAGGAAACTTGCTGAGTGGGCATGTTGGGAAAACGTATTGACTTGGCATATAGGACAAACAATATCATAAGAAATTTATTATTAGTAATTTCAGGTTAAGGAGATAGGGATGGTGGCAAGGAAACTTGCTGAGTAGGCATGTTGGGAAAACGTATTGACTTGGCATATAGGACAAACAATATCATAAGAAATTTATTATTAGTAATTTCAGGTTAAGGAGATAGGGATGGTGGCAAGGAAACTTGCTGAGTGGGCATGTTGGGAAAACGTATTGACTTGGCATATAGGACAAACAATATCATAAAAAACTTATTATTAGTAATTTCAGGTTAAGGAGATAGGGATGGGGGCAAGGAAACTTGCTGAGTTGGCATGTTGGAAAAACGTACTGCCTTGGCATATAGGACAAACAATATCATGAGAAACATATTAGTAATTTCAGGTTAAGGAGATAGGGATGGGGGCAAGGAAACTTGCTGAGTGGGCATGTTGGAAATACGTATTGACTTGGCATATAGGACAAACAATATCATGAGAAACTTATTATTAGTAATTTTAGGTTAAGGAGATAGGGATGGGGGCAAGGAAACTTGCTGAGTGGGCATGTTGGAAAATCGTATTGACTTGGTATATAGGACAAACAATATCATGAGAAACTTATTATAAGTAATTTCAGGTTAAGGAGATAGGGATGGGGGTAAGTAAACTTGCTGAGTGGGCATGTTGGAAAAAGGTACTGACTTGGCATATAGGACAAACAATATCATGAGTAACTTATTATTAATACATTCTGGTTAAGGAGATAGGGATGGTGGCAAGGAAACTTGCTGAGTGGGCATGTTGGGAAAACGTACTGACTTGGCATATAGGACAAACAATATCATGAGAAACTTATTATTAGTAATTTCAGGTTAAGGAGATAGGGATGGTGGCAAGGAAACTTGCTGAGTGGGCATGTTGGAAAAAGATACTGACTTGGCATATAGGACAAACAATATCATGAGTAACTTATTATTAATACATTCTGGTTCAGGAGATAGGGATGGTGGCAAGGAAACTTGCTGAGTGGGCATGTTGGGAAAACGTACTGACTTGGCATATAGGACAAACAATATCATGAGAAAATTATTATTAGTAATTTCAGGTTAAGGAGATAGGGATGGTGGCAAGGAGACTTGCTGAGTGGGCATGTTGGAAAAACGTATTGACATGGCATATAGGAAAAACAATATCATGAGAAACTTATTATTAGTAATTTCAGGTTAAGGAGATAGGGATGGGGGCAAGGAAACTTGCTGAGTGGGCATGTTGGAAAAACGTACTGACTTGGCGTATAGGACAAAAAATATCATGAGAAACTTATTATTAGTAATTTCAGGTTAAGGAGATAGGGATGGTGGCAAGGAAACTTGCTGAGTGGGCATGTTGGAAAAACGTACTGACTTGGCATATAGGACAAACAATATCATGAGAAATTTATTATTAGTAATTTCAGGTTAAGGAGATAGGGATGGGGGCAAGGAAACTTGCTGAGTGGGCATGTTGGAAAAACGTACTTACTTGGCATATAGGACAAACAATATCATGAGAAACTTATTATTAATACATTCAGGTTAAGGAGATAGGGATGGTGGCAAGGAAACTTGCTGAGTGGGCATGTTGGAAAAACGTAATGACTTGGCATATAGGACAAACAATATCATGAGAAACTTATTATTAGTAATTTCACGTTCAGGAGATAGGGATGGTGGCAAGGAAACTTGCTGAGTGGGCATGTTGGAAAAACGTACTGACTTGGCATATAGGACAAACAATATCATGAGAAACTTATTATTAATATATTCAGGTTAAGGAGATAGGGATGGTGGCAAGGAAACTTGCTGAGTGGGCATGTTGGAAAAACGTATTGACTTGGCATATAGGACAAACAATATCATGAAAAACGTATTATTAGTAATTTCAGGTTAAGGAGATAGGGATGGTGGCAAGGAAACTTGCTGAGTGGGCATGTTGGGAAAACGTATTGACTTGGCATATAGGACAACCAATATCATGCGAAATTTATTATTAGTTTTTTCTGGTTAAGGAGATAGGGATGGGGGCAAGGAAACTTGCTGAGTGGGCATGTTCGAAAAACGTACTGACTTGGCATATAGGACAAACAATATCATGAGAAACTTATTAGTAATTTCAGGTTAAGGAGATAGGGATGGGGGCAAGGAAACTTGCTGAGTGGGCATGTTGGAAAAACGTACTGCCTTGGCATATAGGACAAATAATATCATGAGAAACATATTAGTAATTTCAGGTTAAGGAGATAGGGATGGGGGCAAGGAAACTTGCTGAGTGGGCATGTTGGAAAAACGTATTGACTTGGCATATAGGACAAACAATATCATGAGAAACTTATTATTAGTAATTTCAGGTTAAAGAGATAGGGATGGTGGCAAGGAAACTTGCTGAGTGGGCATGTTGGAAAAACGTACTGACTTGGCATATAGGACAAACAATATCATGAGAAGCTTATTATTAATACATTCAGGTTAAGGAGATAGGGATGGTGGCAAGGAAACTTGCTGAGTGGGCATGTTGGAAAAACGTATTGACTTGGCATATAGGACAAACAATATCATGAGAAACTTATTATTAGTAATTTCAGGTTATGGAGATAGGGATGGTGGCAAGGAAACTTGCTGAGTGGGCATGTTGGAAGAACGTACTGACTTGGCATATAGGACAAACAATATCAAGAGAAACTTATTATTAATACATTCAGGTTAAGGAGATAGGGATGGTGGCAAGGAAACTTGCTGAGTGGGCATGTTGGAAAAACGTATTGACTTGGCATATAGGACAAACAATATCATGAGAAACTTATTATTAGTAATTTCAGGTTATGGAGATAGGGATGGTGGCAAGGAAACTTGCTGAGTGGGCATGTTGGAAGAACGTACTGACTTGGCACATAGGACAAACAATATCATGAGAAACTTATTATTAATACATTCAGGTTAAGGAGATAGGGATGGTGGCAAGGAAACTTGCTGAGTGGGCATGTTGGAAAAACGTATTGACTTGGCATATAGGACAAACAATATAATGAGAAACTTATTATTAGTAATTTCAGGTTAAGGAGATAGGGATGGTGGCAAGGAAACTTGCTGAGTGGGCATGTTGGAAAAACGTACTGACTTGGCATATAGGACAAACAATATCATGAGAGACTTATTATTAGTAATTTCAGGTTAAGGAGATAGGGATGGTGGCAAGGAAACTTGCAGAGTGGGCATGTTGGAAAAACGTATTGACTTGGCATATAGGACAAACAATATCATGAGAAACTTATTATTAGTAATTTCAGGTTAAGGAGATAGGGATGGGGGCAAGGAAACTTGCTGAGTGGGCATGTTGGAAAAACGTACTTACTTGGCATATAGGACAAACAATATCATGAGAAACTTATTATTAATACATTCAGGTTAAGGAGATAGGGATGGTGGCAAGGAAACTTGCTGAGTGGGCATGTTGGAAAAACGTAATGACTTGACATATAGGACAAACAATATCATGAGAAACTTATTATTAGTAATTTCACGTTAAGGAGATAGGGATGGTGGCAAGGAAACTTGCTGAGTGGGCATGTTGGAAAAACGTACTGACTTGGCATATAGGACAAACAATATCATGAGAAACTTATTATTAATATATTCAGGTTAAGGAGATAGGGATGGTGGCAAGGAAACTTGCTGAGTGGGCATGTTGGAAAAACGTATTGACTTGGCATATAGGACAAACAATATCATGAAAAACTTATTATTAGTAATTTCAGGTTAAGGAGATAGGGATGGTGGCAAGGAAACTTGCTGAGTGGGCATGTTGGGAAAACGTATTGACTTGGCATATAGGACAACCAATATCATGCGAAATTTATTATTAGTTTTTTCTGGTTAAGGAGATAGGGATGGGGGCAAGGAAACTTGCTGAGTGGGCATGTTCGAAAAACGTACTGACTTGGCATATAGGACAAACAATATCATGAGAAACTTATTAGTAATTTCAGATTAAGGAGATAGGGATGGGGGCAAGGAAACTTGCTGAGTGGGCATGTTGGAAAAACGTACTGCCTTGGCATAGAGGACAAATAATATCATGAGAAACATATTAGTAATTTCAGGTTAAGGAGATAGGGATGGGGGCAAGGAAACTTGCTGAGTGGGCATGTTGGAAAAACGTATTGACTTGGCATATAGGACAAACAATATCATGAGAAACTTATTATTAGTAATTTCAGGTTAAAGAGATAGGGATGGTGGCAAGGAAACTTGCTGAGTGGGCATGTTGGAAAAACGTACTGACTTGGCATATAGGACAAACAATATCATGAGAAGCTTATTATTAATACATTCAGGTTAAGGAGATAGGGATGGTGGCAAGGAAACTTGCTGAGTGGGCATGTTGGAAAAACGTATTGACTTGGCATATAGGACAAACAATATCATGAGAAACTTATTATTAGTAATTTCAGGTTATGGAGATAGGGATGGTGGCAAGGAAACTTGCTGAGTGGGCATGTTGGAAGAACGTACTGACTTGGCATATAGGACAAACAATATCAAGAGAAACTTATTATTAATACATTCAGGTTAAGGAGATAGGGATGGTGGCAAGGAAACTTGCTGAGTGGGCATGTTGGAAAAACGTATTGACTTGGCATATAGGACAAACAATATCATGAGAAACTTATTATTAGTAATTTCAGGTTATGGAGATAGGGATGGTGGCAAGGAAACTTGCTGAGTGGGCATGTTGGAAGAACGTACTGACTTGGCATATAGGACAAACAATATCATGAGAAACTTATTATTAATACATTCAGGTTAAGGAGATAGGGATGGTGGCAAGGAAACTTGCTGAGTGGGCATGTTGGAAAAACGTATTGACTTGGCATATAGGACAAACAATATCATGAGAAATTTATTATTAGTAATTTCAGGTTAAGGAGATAGGGATGGTGGCAAGGAAACTTGCTGAGTGGGCATGTTGGAAAAACGTACTGACTTGGCATATAGGACAAACAATATCATGAGAGACTTATTATTAGTAATTTAAGGTTAAGGAGATAGGGATGGTGGCAAGGAAACTTGCAGAGTGGGCATGTTGGAAAAACGTATTGACTTGGCATATAGGACAAACAATATCATGAGAAACTTATTATTAGTAATTTCAGGTTAAGGAGATAGGGATGGGGGCAAGGAAACTTGCTGAGTGGGCATGTTGGAAAAACGTACTGACTTGGCATATAGGACAAACAATATCATGAGAAACTTATTATTAATACATTCAGGTTAAGGCGATAGGGATGGTGGCAAGGAAACTTGCTGAGTGGGCATGTTGGAAAAATGTATTGACTTGGCATATAGGACAAACAATATCATGAGAAACTTATTATTAATACATTCAGGTTAAGGAGATAGGGATGGTGGCGAGGAAACTTGCTGAGTGGGCATGTTGGAAAACCGTACTGACTTGGCATATAGGACAAACAATATCATGAGAAACTTATTATTAATACATTCAGGTTAAGGAGATAGGGATGGTGGCGAGGAAACTTGCTGAGTGGGCATGTTGGAAAAACGTATTGACTTGGCATATAGAACAAACAATATCATGAGAAACTTATTATTAGTAATTTCAGGTTAAGGAGATAGGGATGGGGGCAAGGAAACTTGCTGTGTTGGCATGTTGGAAAAACGTACTGACTTGGCATATAGGACAAACAATATCATGGGAAACTTATTATTAGTAATTTCAGGATAAGAAGATAGGGATGGTGGCAAGGAAACTTGCTTAGTGGGCATGTTGGGAAAACGTATTGACTTGGCATATAGGACAAACAATATCATAAGAAATTTATTATTAGTAATTTGTGGTTAAGGAGATAGGGATGGGGGCAAGGAAACTTGCTGAGTGGGCATGTTGGAAAAACGTATTGATTTGGCATATAGGACAAACAATATCATGAGAAACTTATTATTAGTAATTTCAGGTTAAGGAGATAGGGATGGTGGCAAGGAAACTTGCTGAGTGGGCATGTTGGAAAAACGTACTGACTTGGCATATAGGACAAACAATATCATGAGAAACTTATTATTAATATATTCAGGTTAAGGAGATAGGGATGGTGGCGAGGAAACTTGCTGAGTGGGCATGTTGGAAAAACGTATTGACTTGGCATATAGGACAAACAATATCATTAGTAATTTCAGGTTAAGGAGATAGGGATGGGGGCAAGGAAACTTGCTGTGTTGGCATGTTGGAAAAACGTACTGACTTGGCATATAGGACAAACAATATCATGGGAAACTTATTATTAGTAATTTCAGGATAAGAAGATAGGGATGGTGGCAAGGAAACTTGCTGAGTGGGCATGTTGGGAAAACGTATTGACTTGGCATATAGGACAAACAATATCATAAGAAATTTATAATTAGTAATTTCTGGTTAAGGATTAGGGATGGGGGCAAGGAAACTTGCTGAGTGGGCATGTTGGAATAACGTATTGACTTGGCATATAGGACAAACAATATCATGAGAAACTTATTATTAGTAATTTCAGGTTAAGGAGATAGGGATGGTGGCAAGGAAACTTGCTGAGTGGGCATGTTGGAAAAACGTACTGACTTGGCATATAGGACAAACAATATCATGAGAAACTTATTATTAATACATTCAGGTTAAGGAGATAGGGATGGTGGCGAGGAAACTTGCTGAGTGGGCATGTTGGAAAAACGTATTGACTTGGCATATAGGACAAACAATATCATGAGAAACTTATTAGTAATTTCAGGTTGAGATAGGGATGGTGGCAAGGAAACTTGCTGAGTGGGCATGTTGGAAAAACGTATTTACTTGGCATATAGGACAAACAATATCATGAGAAACTTATTAGTAATTTCAGGTTAAGGAGATAGGGATGGGGGCAAGGAAACTTGCTGTGTTGGCATGTTGGAAAAACGTACCGACTTGGCATATAGGACAAACAATATCATGGGAAACTTATTAGTAGTAATTTCAGGATAAGAAGATAGGGATGGTGGCAAGGAAACTTGCTGAGTGGGCATGTTGGGAAAACGTATTGACTTGGCATATAGGACAAACAATATCATAAGAAATTTATTATTAGTAATTTCTGGTTAAGGAGATAGGGATGGGGGCAAGGAAACTTGCAGAGTGGGCATGTTGGAAAAACGTATTGACTTGGCATATAGGACAAACAATATCATGAGAACCTTATTATTTGTAATTTCAGGTTAAGGAGATAGGGATGGTGGCAAGGAAACTTGCTGAGTGGGCATGTTGGGAAAACGTATTGACTTGGCATATAGGACAACCAATATCATACGAAATTTATTATTAGTTTTTTCTGGTTAAGGAGATAGGGATGGGGGCAAGGAAACTTGCTGAGTTGGCATGTTCGAAAAACGTACTGACTTGGCATATAGGACAAACAATATCATGAGAAAATTATTAGTAATTTCAGGTTAAGGAGATAGGGATGGGGGCAAGGAAACTTGCTGAGTGGGCATGTTGGAAAAACGTACTGCCTTGGCATATAGGACAAATAATATCATGAGAAACTTATTATTAATACATTCAGGTTAAGGAGATAGGGATGGGGGCAAGGAAACTTGCTGAGTGGGCATGTTGGAAAAACGTATTGACTTGGCATATAGGACAAACAATATCATGAGAAACTTATTATTAGTAATTTCAGGTTAAAGAGATAGGGATGGTGGCAAGGAAACTTGCTGAGTGGGCATGTTGGAAAAACGTACTGACTTGGCATATAGGACAAACAATATCATGAGGAACTTATTATTAGTAATTTCAGGTTATGGAGATAGGGATGGTGGCAAGGAAACCTGCTGAGTGGGCATGTTGGAAGAACGTAATGACTTGGCATATAGGACAAACAATATCATGAGAAACTTATTATTAGTAATTTCAGGTTAAAGAGATAGGGATGGTGGCAAGGAAACTTGCTGAGTGGGCATGTTGGAAAAACGTACTGACTTGGCATATAGGACAAACAATATCATGAGAAGCTTATTATTAATACATTCAGGTTAAGGAGATAGGGATGGTGGCAAGGAAACTTGCTGAGTGGGCATGTTGGAAAAACGTATTGACTTGGCATATAGGACAAACAATATCATAAGAAATTTATTATTAGTAATTTCTGGTTAAGGAGATAGGGATGGGGGCAAAGAAACTTGCTGAGTGGGCATGTTGGAAAAACGTATTGACTTGGCATATAGGACAAACAATATCATGAGAAACTTATTAGTAATTTCAGGTTAAAGAGATAGGGATGGTGGCAAGGAAACTTGCTGAGTGGGCATGTTGGAAAAACGTACTGACTTGGCATATAGGACAAACAATATCATGAGATACTTATTATTAATACATTCAGGTTAAGGAGATAGGGAAGGTGGCAAGGAAACTTGCTGAGTGGGAATGTTGCAAAAACGTATTGACTTGGCATATAGGACAAACAATATCATGAGAAACTTATTATTAGTAATTTCAGGTTATGGAGATAGGGATGGTGGCAAGGAAACCTGCTGAGTGGGCATGTTGGAAGAACGTACTGGCTTGGCATATAGCACAAACAATATCATGAAAAACTTATTATTAATACATTTAGGTTAAGGAGATAGGGATGGTGGCAAGGAAACTTGCTGAGTGGGCATGTTGGAAAAACGTATTGACTTGGCATATAGAACAAACAATGTCATGAGAAACTTATTATTAGTAATTTCAGGTTAAGGAGATAGGGATGGTGGCAAGGAAACTTGCTGAGTGGGCATGTTGGAAAAACGTACTGACTTGGCATATAGGACAAACAATATCATGAGAAACTTATTATTAGTAATTTCAGGTTAAGGAGATAGGGATGGTGGCTAGGAAACTTGCAGAGTGGGCATGTTGGAAAAACGTATTGACTTGGCATATAAGACATACAATATCATGAGAAACTTATTATTAGTAATTTCAGGTTAAGGAGATAGGGATGGCGGCAAGGAAACTTGCTGAGTGGGCATGTTGGAAAAACGTACTGACTTGGCATATAGGACAAACAATATCATGAGAAACTTATTATTAATACATTCAGGTTAAGGAGATAGGGATGGTGGCGAGGAAACTTGCTGAGTGGGCATGTTGGAAAAACGTATTGACTTGGCATATAGGACAAACAATATCATGAGAAACTTATTAGTAATTTCGGGTTAAGGAGATAGGGATGGTGGCAAGGAAACTTGCTGAGTGGGCATGTTGGAAAAACGTATTTACTTGGCATATAGGACAAACAATATCATGAGAAACTTATTATTAGTAATTTCAGGTTAAGGAGATAGGGATGGGGGCAAGGAAACTTGCTGTGTTGGCATGTTGGAAAAACGTACTGACTTGGCATATAGGACAAACAATATCATGGGAAACTTATTAGTAGTAATTTCAGGATAAGAAGATAGGGATGGTGGCAAGGAAACTTGCTGAGTGGGCATGTTGGGAAAACGTATTGACTTGGCATATAGGACAAACAATATCATAAGAAATTTATTATTAGTAATTTCTGGTTAAGGAGATAGGGATGGTGGCAAGGAAACTTGCTGAGTGGGCATGTTGGGAAAACGTATTGACTTGGCATATAGGACAACCAATATCATACGAAATTTATTATTAGTTTTTTCTGGTTAAGGAGATAGGGATGGGGGCAAGGAAACTTGCTGAATGGGCATGTTCGAAAAACGTACTGACTTGGCATATAGGACAAACAATATCATGAGAAACTTATTATTAATACATTCAGGTTAAGGAGATAGGGATGGTGGCAAGGAAACTTGCTGAGTGGGCATGTTGGAAAAACGTATTGACTTGGCATATAGGCCAAACAATATCATGAGAAACTTATTATTAGTAATTTCAGGTTATGGAGATAGGGATGGTGGCAAGGAAACTTGCTGAGTGGGCATGTTGGAAAAACGTACTGACTTGGCATATAGGACAAACAATATCATGAGAAACTTATTATTAATACATTCAGGTTAAGGAGATAGGGATGGTGGCAAGGAAACTTGCTGAGTGGGCATGTTGGAAGAACGTACTGACCTGGCATATAGGACAAACAATATCATGAGAAGCTTATTATTAATACATTCAGGTTAAGGAGATAGGGATGGTGGCAAGGAAACTTGCTGAGTGGGCATGTTGGAAAAACATATTGACTTGGCATATAGGACAAACAATATCATGAGAAACTTATTATTAGTAATTTCAGGTTAAGGAGATAGGGATGGTGGCAAGGAAACTTCCTGAGTGGGCATGTTGGAAAATCGTACTGACTTGGCATATAGGACAAACAATATCATGAGAAACTTATTATTAGTAATTTCAGGTTAAGGAGATAGGGATGGTGGCAAGGAAACTTGCAGAGTGGGCATGTTGGAAAAACGTATTGACTTGGCATATAGGACAAACAATATCATGAGAAACTTATTATTAGTAATTTCAGGTTAAGGAGATAGGGATGGCGGCAAGGAAACTTGCTGAGTGGGCATGTTGGAAAAACGTACTGACTTGGCATATAGGACAAACAATATCATGAGAAACTTATTAATAATACATTCAGGTTAAGGAGATAGGGATGGTGGCAAGGAAACTTGCTGAGTGGGCATGTTGGAAAACCGTACTGACTTGGCATATAGGACAAACAATATCATGAGAAACTTATTATTAATACATTCAGGTTAAGGAGATAGGGATGGTGGCGAGGAAACTTGCTGAGTGGGCATGTTGGAAAAACGTATTGACTTGGCATATAGGACAAACAATATTATTAGTAATTTCAAGTTAAGGAGATAGGGATGGGGGCAAGGAAACTTGCTGTGTTGGCATGTTGGAAAAACGTACTGACTTGGCATATAGGACAAACAATATCATGGGAAACTTATTATTAGTAATTTCAGAATAAGAAGATAGGGATGGTGGCAAGGAAACTTGCTGAGTGGGCATGTTGGGAAAACGTATTGACTTGGCATATAGGACAAACAATATCATAAGAAATTTATTATTAGTAATTTCTGGTTAAGGAAATAGGGATGGGGGCAAGGAAACTTGCTGAGTGGGCATGTTGGAATAACGTATTGACTTGGCATATAGGACAAACAATATCATGAGAAACTTATTATTAGTAATTTCAGGTTAAGGAGATAGGGATGGTGGCAAGGAAACTTGCTGAGTGGGCATGTTGGAAAAACGTACTGACTTGGCATATAGGGCAAACAATATCATGAGAAACTTATTATTAATACATTCAGGTTAAGGAGATAGGGATGGTGGCGAGGAAACTTGCTGAGTGGGCATGTTGGAAAAACGTATTGACTTGGCATATAGGACAAACAATATCATGAGAAACTTATTAGTAATTTCAGGTTAAGGAGATAGGGATGGGGGCAAGGAAACTTGCTGTGTTGGCATGTTGGAAAAACGTACTGACTTGGCATATAGGACAAACAATATCATAAGAAATTTATTATTAGTAATTTCTGGTTAAGGAGATAGGGATGGGGGCAAGGAAACTTGCTGAGTGGGCATGTTGGAAAAACGTATTGACTTGGCATATAGGACAAACAATATCATGAGAACCTTATTATTTGTAATTTCAGGTTAAGGAGATAGGGATGGTGGCAAGGAAACTTGCTGAGTGGGCATGTTGGAAAATCGTACTGACTTGGCATATAGGACAAACAATATCATGAGAAACTTATTATTAATACATTCAGGTTAAGGAGATAGGGATGGTGGCGAGGAAACTTGCTGAGTGGGCATGTTGGAAAAACGTATTGACTTGGCATATAGGACAAACAATATCATGAGAAACTTATTATTAGTAATTTCAGGTTAAGGAGATAGGGATGGTGGCAAGGAAACTTGCTGAGTGGGCATGTTGGGAAAACGTATTGACTTGGCATATAGGACAACCAATATCATACGCAATTTATTATTAGTTTTTTCTGGTTAAGGAGATAGGGATGGGGGCAAGGAAACTTGCTGAGTGGGCATGTTCGAAAAACGTACTGACTTGGCATATAGGACAAACAATATCATGAGAAAATTATTAGTAATTTCAGGTTAAGGAGATAGGGATGGGGGCAAGGAAACTTGCTGAGAGGGCATGTTGGAAAAACGTACTGCCTTGGCATTTAGGACAAATAATATCATGAGAAACATATTAGTAATTTCAGGTTGAGATAGGGATGGGGGCAAGGAAACTTGCTGAGTGGGCATGTTGGAAAAACGTATTGACTTGGCATATAGGACAAACAATATCATGAGAAACCTATTATTAGTAATTTCAGGTTAAAGAGATAGGGATGGTGGCAAGGAAACTTGCTGAGTGGGCATGTTGGAAAAACGTACTGACTTGGCATATAGGACAAACAATATCATGAGGAACTTATTATTAGTAATTTCAGGTTATGGAGATAGGGATGGTGGCAAGGAAACCTGCTGAGTGGGCATGTTGGAAGAACGTACTGACTTGGCATATAGGACAAACAATATCATGAGAAACTTATTATTAATACATTCAGGTTAAGGAGATAGGGATGGTGGCAAGGAAACTTGCTGAGTGGGCATGTTGGAAAAACGTATTGACTTGGCATATAGGACAAACAATATCATGAGAAACTTATTATTAGTAATTTCAGGTTAAGGAGATAGGGATGGTGGCAAGGAAACTTGCTGAGTGGGCATGTTGGAAAAACGTACTGACTTGGCATATAGGACAAACAATATCATGAGAAACTTATTATTAGTAATTTCAGGTTAAGGAAATAGGGATGGTGGCAAGGAAACTTGCAGAGTGGGCATGTTGGAAAAACGTATTGACTTGGCATATAGGACAAACAATATCATAAGAAATTTATTATTAGTAATTTCTGGTTAAGGAGATAGGGATGGGGGCAAGGAAACTTGCTGAGTGGGCATGTTGGAAAAACGTATTGACTTGGCATATAAGACAAACAATATCATGAGAAACTTATTATTAGTAATTTCAGCTTAAGGAGATAGGGATGGTGGCAAGGAAACTTGCTGAGTGGGCATGTTGGAAAAACGTACTGACTTGGCATATAGGACAAACAATATCATGAGAAACTTATTATTAATACATTCAGGTTAAGGAGATAGGGATGGTGGCAAGGAAACTTGCTGAGTGGGCATGTTGGAAAAACGTATTGACTTGGCATATAGGACAAACAATATCATGAGAAACTTATTATTAGTAATTTCAGGTTAAGGAGATAGGGATGGTGGCAAGGAATCTTGCTGAGTGGGCATGTTGGAAAAACGTATTGACTTGGCATATAGGAAAAACAATATCATGAGAAACTTATTATTAGTAATTTCAGGTTAAGGAGATAGGGATGGGGGCAAGGAAACTTGCTGAGTGGGCATGTTGGACAAACGTATTGAATTGGCATAAGACAAACAATATCATGAGAAACTTATTATTAATACATTCAGGTTAAGGAGATAGGGATGGTGGCAAGGAAACTTGCTGAGTGGGCATGTTGGAAAAACGTATTGACTTGGCATATAGGACAAACAATATCATGAGAAACTTATTATTAGTAATTTCAGGTTAAGGAGATAGGGATGGTGGCAAGGAAACTTGCTGAGTGGGCATGTTGGAAAAACGTACTGACTTGGCATATAGGACAAACAATATCATGAGAAACTTATTATTAGTAATTTCAGGTTAAGGAAATAGGGATGGTGGCAAGGAAACTTGCAGAGTGGGCATGTTGGAAAAACGTATTGACTTGGCATATAGGACAAACAATATCATAAGAAATTTATTATTAGTAATTTCTGGTTAAGGAGATAGGGATGGGGGCAAGGAAACTTGCTGAGTGGGCATGTTGGAAAAACGTATTGACTTGGCATATAAGACAAACAATATCATGAGAAACTTATTATTAGTAATTTCAGCTTAAGGAGATAGGGATGGTGGCAAGGAAACTTGCTGAGTGGGCATGTTGGAAAAACGTACTGACTTGGCATATAGGACAAACAATATCATGAGAAACTTATTATTAATACATTCAGGTTAAGGAGATAGGGATGGTGGCAAGGAAACTTGCTGAGTGGGCATGTTGGAAAAACGTATTGACTTGGCATATAGGACAAACAATATCATGAGAAACTTATTATTAGTAATTTCAGGTTAAGGAGATAGGGATGGTGGCAAGGAATCTTGCTGAGTGGGCATGTTGGAAAAACGTATTGACTTGGCATATAGGAAAAACAATATCATGAGAAACTTATTATTAGTAATTTCAGGTTAAGGAGATAGGGATGGGGGCAAGGAAACTTGCTGAGTGGGCATGTTGGACAAACGTATTGAATTGGCATAAGACAAACAATATCATGAGAAACTTATTATTAATACATTCAGGTTAAGGAGATAGGGATGGTGGCAAGGAAACTTGCTGAGTGGGCATGTTGGAAAAACGTATTGACTTGGCATATAGGACAAACAATATCATGAGAAACTTATTATTAGTAATTTCAGGTTGAGATAGGGATGGGGGCAAGGAAACTTGCTCTGTTGGCATGTTGGAAAAACGTACTGACTTGGCATATAGGACAAACAATATCATGGGAAACTTATTAGTAGTAATTTCAGGATAAGAAGATAGGGATGGTGGCAAGGAAACTTGCTGAGTGGGCATGTTGGGAAAACGTATTGACTTGGCATATAGGACAAACAATATCATAAGAAATTTATTATTAGTAATTTCTGGTTAAGGAGATAGGGATGGGGGCAAGGAAACTTGCTGAGTGGGCATGTTGGAAAAACGTATTGACTTGGCATATAGGACAAACAATATCATGAGAAACTTATTAGTAATTTCAGGTTAAAGAGATAGGGATGGTGGCAAGGAAACTTGCTGAGTGGGCATGTTGGAAAAACGTACTGACTTTGCATATAGGACAAACAATATCATGAGAAACTTATTATTAGTAATTTCAGATTATGGAGATAGGGATGGTGGCAAGGAAACCTGCTGAGTGGGCATGTTGGAAGAACGTACTGACTTGGCATATAGGACAAACAATATCATGAGAAACTTATTATTAATACATTCAGGTTAAGGAGATAGGGATGGTGGCAAGGAAACTTGCTGAGTGGGCATGTTGGAAAAACGTATTGATTTGGCATATAGGACAAACAATATCATGAGAAACTTATTATTAGTAATTTCAGGTTAAGGAGATAGGGATGGTGGCAAGGAAACTTGCTGAGTGGGCATGTTGGAAAAACGTACTGACTTGGCATATAGGACAAACAATATCATGAGAAACTTATTATTAGTAATTTCAGGTTAAGGAAATAGGGATGGTGGCAAGGAAACTTGCAGAGTGGGCATGTTGGAAAAACGTATTGACTTGGCATATAGGACAAACAATATCATAAGAAATTTATTATTAGTAATTTCTGGTTAAGGAGATAGGGATGGGGGCAAGGAAACTTGCTGAGTGGGCATGTTGGAAAAACGTATTGACTTGGCATATAGGACAAACAATATCATGAGAAACTTATTATTAGTAATTTCAGCTTAAGGAGATAGGGATGGTGGCAAGGAAACTTGCTGAGTGGGCATGTTGGAAAAACGTACTGACTTGGCATATAGGACAAACAATATCATGAGAAACTTATTATTAATACATTCAGGTTAAGGAGATAGGGATGGTGGCAAGGAAACTTGCTGAGTGGGCATGTTGGAAAAACGTATTGACTTGGCATATAGGACAAACAATATCATGAGAAACTTATTATTAGTAATTTCAGGTTAAGGAGATAGGGATGGTGGCAAGGAAAGTTGCTGAGTGGGCATGTTGGAAAAACGTACTGACTTGGCATATAGGACAAACAATATCATGAGAAACTTATTATTAGTAATTTCAGGTTAAGGAAATTGGGATGGTGGCAAGGAAACTTGCAGAGTGGGCATGTTGGAAAAACGTATTGACTTGGCATATAGGACAAAAAATATCATAAGAAATTTATTATTAGTAATTTCTGGTTAAGGAGATAGGGATGGGGGCAAGGAAACTAGCTGAGTGGGCATGTTGGAAAAACGTATTGACTTGGCATATAGGACAAACAATATCATGAGAAACTTATTATTAGTAATTTCAGCTTAAGGAGATAGGGATGGTGGCAAGGAAACTTGCTGAGTGGGCATGTTGGAAAAACGTACTGACTTGGCATATAGGACAAACAATATCATGGGAAACTTATTATTAGTAATTTCAGGATAAGAAGATGGGATGGTGGCAAGGGAACTTGCTGAGTGGGCATGTTGGGAAAACGTATTGACTTGGCATATAGGACAACCAATATCATAAGAAATTTATTATTAGTTTTTTCTGGTTAAGGAGATAGGGATGGGGGCAAGGAATCTTGCTGAGTGGGCATGTTCGAAAAACGTACTGACTTGGCATATAGAACAAACAATATCATGAGAAACTTATTAGTAATTTCAGGTTAAGGAGATAGGGATGGTGGCAAGGAAACTTGCTGAGTGGGCATGTTCGAAAAACGTACTGACTTGGCATATAGGACAAATAATATCATGAGAAACATATTAGTAATTTCAGGTTCAGGAGATAGGGATGGGGGCAAGGAAACTTGCTGAGTGGGCGTGTTGGAAAAACGTATTGACTTGGCATATAGGACAAACAATATCATGAGAAACTTATTATTAGTAATTTCAGCTTAAGGAGATAGGGATGGTGGCAAGGAAACTTGCTGAGTGGGCATGTTGGAAAAACGTACTGACTTGGCATATAGGACAAACAATATCATGGGAAACTTATTATTAGTAATTTCAGGATAAGAAGATGGGATGGTGGCAAGGGAACTTGCTGAGTGGGCATGTTGGGAAAACGTATTGACTTGGCATATAGGACAACCAATATCATAAGAAATTTATTATTAGTTTTTTCTGGTTAAGGAGATAGGGATGGGGGCAAGGAATCTTGCTGAGTGGGCATGTTCGAAAAACGTACTGACTTGGCATATAGAACAAACAATATCATGAGAAACTTATTAGTAATTTCAGGTTAAGGAGATAGGGATGGTGGCAAGGAAACTTGCTGAGTGGGCATGTTGGAAAAACGTACTGACTTGGCATATAGGACAAATAATATCATGAGAAACATATTAGTAATTTCAGGTTAAGGAGATAGGGATGGGGGCAAGGAAAGTTGCTGAGTTGGCATGTTGGAAAAACGTACTGACTTGGCATATAGGACAAACAATATCATGGGAAATTTATTATTAGTAATTTCAGGATAAGAAGATAGGGATGGTGGCAAGGAAACTTGCTGAGTGGGCATGTTGGAAAAACGTACTGACTTGGCATATAGGACAAATAATATCATGAGAAACATATTAGTAATTTCAGGTTCAGGAGATAGGGATGGGGGCAAGGAAACTTGCTGAGTGGGCGTGTTGGAAAAACGTATTGACTTGGCATATAGGACAAACAATATCATAAGAAATTTATTATTAGTAATTTCTGGTTAAGGAGATAGGGATGGGGGCAAGGAAACTTGCTGTGTGGGCATGTTGGAAAAACGTACTGACTTGGCATATAGGAGAAACAATATCATGAGAAACATATTAGTAATTTCAGGTTAAGGAGATAGGGATGGGGGCAAGGAAACTTGCTGAGTGGGTATGTTGGGAAAACGTACTGACTTGGCATATAGGACACAATATCATGAGAAAGTTATTATTAGTTATTTCAGGTTAAGGAGATAGGGATGGTGGCAAGGAAACTTGCTGAGTGGGCATGTTGGAAAAACGTATTGACTTCTCATATAGGACAAACAATATCATGAGAAACTTATTAATACATTCAGGTTAAGGAGATAGGGATGGGGGCAAGGAAACTTGCTGAGTGTGCATGTTGGAAAAACGTACTGACTTGGCATATAGGACACAATATCATGAGAAAGTTATTTTTAGTAATTTCAGGTTAAGGAGATAGGGATGGGGGCAAGGAAACTTGCTGAGTGGGCATCTTGGAAAAACGTATTGACTTGGCATATAGTACAAACAATATCATGAGAAACATATTAGTAATTTCAGGTTAAGGAGATAGGGATGGGGGCAAGGAAACTTGCTGAGTGGGCATGTTGGAAAAACGTACTGACTTGGCATATATGACACAATATCATGAGAAAGTTATTATTAGTAATTTCAGGTTAAGGAGATAGGGATGGGGGCAAGGAAACTTGCTGAGTGGGCATGTTGGGAAAACGTACTGACTTGGCATATATGACACAATATCATGAGAAAGTTATTATTAGTTATTTCAGTTTAAGGAGATAGGGATGGTGGCAAGGAAACTTGCTGAGTGGGCATGTTGGAAAAACGTACTGACTTGGCATATAGGACACAATATCATGAGAAAGTTATTATTAGTAATTTCAGGTTAAGGAGATAGGGATGGGGGCAAGGAAACTTGCTGAGTGGGCATCTTGGAAAAACGTATTGACTTGGCATATAGTACAAACAATATCATGAGAAACATATTAGTAATTTCAGGTTAAGGAGATAGGGATGGGGGCAAGGAAACTTGTTGAGTGGGCATGTTGGAAAAACGTACTGTCTTGGCATATAGGAGAAGCAAAATCATGAGAAGTATTAAATTCAGGTTAACGAGACATGTCGGAATAAAAAATAGTACTTTGGGCATATTAAATCGTTTGATATTTTTAATCAATGATTAAAAATGAATAGAATCATGTTTTAATGGGATTGACATAGGAGTGGTGTCCAAGTATCATTAAAAATTTTTAGAAATTTAGCGGGTGAAATCTAACATTACTTCAGTGGAATTCGGCCAGTTCTCGATGCAGTATTATATCTTCTGTACACACCCAGAAATTTATTTTGGGCCACTCCAGTAGGGTTGCGATTTTTATTCGTAAGTGAATGTTGGAAAATTCAGGTGTCCCATTTTTTGTTTCTGAATCAGTACGTACGTATATACGTACATACATACATACATACATACATACATACATACATACATACATACATACATACATACATACATAGATACATAGATACATAGATACATACATACATACATACATACATAGATACATACACACATAGATACATACATACATACATACATACATACATAGATACATACATACATACATACATACATACATACTTCCCGTTAACTATACTCCAAATCCATTTGTGACGATAGAAAGTTTGTATTTCATATCTACAGTAATACAGAGTTGCAACAAAACGGTAATGAAACTGTGTCAATTGAACAATGGTTTACAGATAATATGCTCAAATGAAATGCAAATAAAACTGTATTCATTAATTTCAATTCACAGTTACAAGACCCTGCACAAATTGTACCTACAGCACCATAATACAAGAAGTAAAAACACAATATTTCTAGGTTTTTGGGTTGATTCAGACCTATCATGGGAAAATCACGTTCAGTTATCTGAAAAATTGTATCGATTGGTATATGTTTCGTGTTCTGTTAAAAAATAATATCGCCAGTTGATCTACTAATGATGGTTTATTTTGGCTGTGTACATTCTGTTATATCATATTTAATAATATTGTAGATATCAAAATCTTATATATACTTAAACTACAAAAATGTAATTAAAGTTAAGAAGGAAATATCCCTTCGTACCGAAAGTAAAGGAGTTTTTGAAGAACTTGTAATTTTATCGGTACCCTGTGTTCATATTCTTGAAACAGTATGCTTTACTTACAAATGGCTTTTACGGAACCCGGAGGTTCATTGCCTCCCTCACATAAGCCCGCTATCGGTCCCTATCCTGTGCAAGATTAATCCAATCCCTAGTAAGATATCCTATCTCCCTCATATCCATTTTTATATTATCCTCCCATCTACGTCTCGGCATCTCCAAAGGTCTTTTTCCTCTCTGGTCTCCCAACTAACACACTATATGCATTTCTGGATTCGCCCATACGTGCTATATGCCCTGCCCATCTCAAACGTCTGGATTTAATGTTCCTAATTATGTCAGGTAAAGAATACAATGCGTGCAGTTCTGCGTTGTGTAACTTTCTCCATTCTCCTGTAACTTCATCCCTCTTAGCCCCAAATATTTTCCTAAGCACCTTATTCTCAAACACCCTTAATCTCTGTTCCTCTCTCAAAGTGAGAGTCCAAGTTTCACAGCCATACAGAACAACCGGTAATATAACTGTTTTATAAATTCCAACTTTCAGCTTTTTTGACAGCAGACTGGATGACAAAAGCTTCTCAACCGAATAATAACAGGCATTTCCCATATTTATTCCGAGTTTAATTTCCTCTCTAGTGTCATTTGTGTACTGTTGCTCCAAAATAGTTGAATTTCCGCAGTTTTTGAAATGATAAATTTTCAATTTTTATATTTCCATTTCGTACTAAGAAACGGTATGTTTTATTCTTAAAAATATCAATTCCTTTAAAACACTTAAAACATCACGAACACTGCACTATGACATCCAATAATACATTTGAATTATCAAAGACTTGAGTCTTCATAATCCTATAATTTTTGTAATAGTCTAAACTTCCCCGACATGTTAAGGCACTTAATAGTATCTTCAAGAGATCTGTAAAAAATACATTACACACATGTCAAAGTGCACAAATGGATATTTAAATGTGAAGTTTTAAAATTTAACAATTTGTTCTCGTGTGTACTGCCCTTCTATTTTCTCGTTTCATGTGTCTGGCGGAGACCCTACTGGAAGAGAAGCGGCTTCAATATTCGGAAGAAAGAAAATTGCCTGCCAGTGTGTGATTGCTGAATAATTAGTACATCTCTTAGAAGAAACTATTTGTGCATTTACAAGCAACTGTTCTAGTGTTGTATGCATTTCTGACTGCGCAAATAATACCTTACTTGCTGAGTGACTAGTACATTGTATTCTACGTAACTAGTGTTTTATTTAATAAACCAATGACATGTTACCACAGTCTACTATATACAGTCACGAAGCTTGAGTTGTGAGGGTGCTAGAAACGGTAGACTGTGACGGTACCATTTTGCATTGCCTGTAATGAGGCGATATTAGCGATCCTAGTGGTGAGCAACTATCTAATGTTTGCATATTTACTACGTATTGAGCTTCGCGACTGTATGTACTAGACTGTGATGTTACTTTAGATTAAAATGATTCTAAATCATTGTATCATTGTTAGATTAATGTACACCGACAATGGCATGAATAATTGTATTCCAACGGCTAATAAAGTATGTAAACGAATTTTTGGTTGTTATATTTTCTAGCTTGTGCAAATTGTTCTGTAACTTATTATGGAGTGCATACCGTAAACTGGGGTTACTTTGAACACAGGGAACTTTGACCATTTTTTTTTTTTTTTTTTTTTTTTTTTTTCCAGAAAATCATATTTAGGTTTCAACATACTGCACTTGTTATAGATGGAGGTAAATTATCATAAAATCATTCTCATACCAAATTTACCTCTATCTATAACAAGTGCAGTATGTTGAAACCTAAATATGATTTTCTGAAAAGAAATGGTCAGTTTCCTCTGTGTTCAAAGTTTACGGTAACATTTTCTTTCGTATCTAGATTTAAACACAGCTGGGCTGCCTTACAGCTAAAACTAAGGTGATGAACCAAGGAGTTAATGAGTGACGTCACTCTCGTAGGTGCAAACCAGTTCGTAAACCTGTCTTCTGACTAGCTCCGCGAAAGGAACCAAAGTCGTCAGAATAATTATTCAACATTAAGAAAAAAGCATTGGTTTTATGTGCCTTGCCTAATACATTGTACAAGCTATGTGGTAGGTAGGCGTTTCTATGGTAACTGATCATTTGATGGAATAGTCCCATATGCTCAATGCTTTTTTCTTAACGTGGAATCCTCTATAATTGTCTGGAGCTAGTTTCAAGTGTTGGTATCAGTGTCTCGTGTATCTGAATAAACAATTGCAATCCCGAAGAAGAAACAATAGATTCGCGCATAACTAAAAATTACAGTTGATGAATATGGGAGTGACATTTTGACTTACTAAGGAAAAAGTGTATAAAGTATGTGAAATGGAGCTGAAATTTGGAAAAACTAAGACAGTTGAGAAACATTGCAGTAGTAGGCAAAGTAAGCCTATTTGATTTTCATATTATCGGCAAATTTAGCATTTATAGTGTCATATTTTATTCATATTTAAGGGGTTAGGTACAGCTTACAGCAATAAAATTTGGGAAATATTAAACTTTTTTCCTTCGTTACATTATTCTACAATAATGAAAATTAGTATGTGTAAAACACTGTCCTTCTGTTATACGAAAAAAATACTTTCAAGATTTTAAAAAATAATTTTTTCAAAACTCAAAATGGTGGCAGTTTACTATGCAGTGACGAAGCGATGAAGCGTTTCCCTCATAACTCAAAAACTATCTAACATTCTGTGATGAAATTTTCTGTGTATTTATGCATGTCATATCTACAATATGATGCAAAATCACTTCTCTTACCTTTGATAGATTCTGATAAAAATAAATTTGTTTAAAATGGTCAAATATCAGTATTTCTTCTAACGCAAAATAAAAAATAATTAAGGAATGTAGTTGAAAGAGCATGATACTGTAAACATGAGTTTCGGCAATAAAATAAAATACAACGTGAAAAAAATTAAGTTTTATGAGGAAAACTCTTCATCACTGCACAGTGAACTGTCGCCATTTTGAATTTTGAAAAATGTATAAATTTTTTAAATTGTAAAAATATATATATATATTTTTTCGTATAGCAGGACAATGTTCTACATAAACCAGTTTTCATTATTGTACAAAGTACAGTAATGGAAGAGAAAAAATTTAATATTTCAAGAAAATTTTACTGCCGTAAGCTGTATCTAACCCCTTAAGCAATGAAGTGAGATCTACTTCACACACACACCTAACAACTTTATCTAGATTCGAACCCATGTATCTTAGTCTGACTTTCCATACCTAAGTATTCCCGCGGAAATAATGCTGATCATTAGGGTGAATATGGTGATCATGATTGATGGTGGAAAAGACTGCGACGACGAATGCTGCTGCTGGTACTACAAATTTAAAATGGAAATTCCTTGAAATACAAGTTGTTCACAATAATTAGACTATTCAAGATTTTATAAATGTCTATGCAATATGACGAGTGCTAACATCCCATTTAATAAATTAAATAATCCACATTTCTGAAGATTTCTAGAGAAATTTACCAGACGAGTCCACACTTCGAAAACTATGTACTTACATTGTTACTGATATAAAATAAAATTAGAGTATGTGGGTGGTAATAAAATCTGACGAAACTACTGATGTTGCTGGTAGACAGCTAGTATTATTGCGGGTATTCTGGCACCAAATAGTAGTCCGGGCAAATTTTTGTTGGGATCAGAAAACTTTCAAAAGGTTTTCCATGCAGCAACTAACACCCTTCGAAACATATATGTCCCTTTTATGACTTCGTTATATTGAATAAGAAAAAGTGTTGATTTTTCATTACTGATGTTGTCCCTTATCGTTAAAGGGGCCAAAATACTAAAAATGCACAATACAAAAATGGTTCATGTAACTTGTCTTGTCCATGAACTGTCTAGTCGAGGATATCACTCCCAAGTTATACCCCGAGGTTGACAATCTTACGAGCACATGTGTATAAATAAGGATTACATTTTCCTTTCACGTATAGCAGGTCACCTTGTAAATAGATGTAAAACAATTGAACAGATAGAAATTTCTGTTTTGTTTTCATACACAATCTTACGAAAGGAGAAGATCTCTCAAGATGTGGATAAGTTATGGAGTCAAAGTGGACGTAAAAAATATTCCAAAAAACTCCTTCAAGGACATTGACCCTAAGAGAAATTGCCCGAAAAGTTTTCCTTCCGAATTCTAACGTAACGTCATAATTTAATCTAATATTCACGAAATGTAACATACATATATCTGATATAAACAAACCTTATGAAATCTGACGTAACGTTCTAATTTAATACAATATGATTTAAGCTTTGCGAGATTTACGAATCTAAAATAACGCTAATGACTTTGATTTAGTGTTTGTTAGTTTCTACTAGAACCCAATTCAGGAAGCAACTGTGTTCAAAACATTAACAATGATGTCTCCATAAATACCATAGCCTATATTTCATTTGGGGGGGGGGGGGCTGAACTGAAATTTTACTTCTAAACTATAAGATACATTAATTATTTTTTTGCATACTAGTTCTGGGCATTACTTGGTACATACATGCAAAATTTCAAAGATGTATTATCAGCATTATTAATTTTTCATATTAATTTTATGTTAATATTTTGATATCAATATAATTCCTGTCTTGTGCTATAATTCCATAGATGTTTTAATAATTCTTTCCTCAAGGTAATTTATGGCATTTAGTTTGCTCAAACTCTAATATTATGTTTTGAATAAAAATTATTAAATTTAATAATTTCAAAATTTAAAAAAAAAATCATGCATATTGGGGAATTAAGAATAATTGTTAGATGCAGTCATACTTGACACTACACAATATTAAATGCAACACACTGAAACGGCAGAAAAAAAAATTCAGAACAATATGTCAATAAATGTGGGAGTAGATAAATTTTGAAGAAGTGAATGTGTAGAAAAATATTTAAACCGAGAAAATAGACACGAAAATTTAAATGCATTTACATACATCCTGAAACTCTATCATATGTACTATCTGAAACGGACTCTGTTTCAATGTGCAAACAAGCAGGTAGAAACTTGAGGAATACCACGGTCATTTTGAAATATAGAGAAGCCTTGCAGAAGGAGTACACATGACCCATCGTGTTATTTAAATAGGTAGCGCACGACTTTAAAAATGGCGGCAGAAACACCTGTTAGAAGAGGAAAATGCAAATGATAATTTGGTGAAATGATTCACAATAATATTTAGAATTTTTTTAATGTAAAAATTCAAAAATTTCATTTTTAGGCCATATATACCTACTTTCTAGTTCAGCCCCCACTAAAGTCTATATACTGTAGTTCACCTGAAATTGTTGTCAGTTAATATTAGTAATTAACACATTATTATTGTTGTTATTACTGAAAGTTAAGAATTGATGGGAACTCCACACCAAATAGCTGAAACAGCAAATAGTGAGAGAAATCAGTTGCTTCGTGAAAATTCTAGACTATATGAGAGAGAATATCAATTGTTCAGTTTTGCAAAGGTAACTATGATTACAGAAAATGTTATGTTGGCGTATTTTCTAGAAAGTGTCTAAATTAATGTAATGAATTCAACTTTGTCTATTTATTCAATGTTAAAATATTTCTAAACTTTAGTCATAATGTTGATACATCGAAGTTCAGTAATTTGATTGCACTAAAATTGTGTAAAATGCCATTTTGTGTCCAAGTTATTTTGCTGCACGCGTCTTCAATTGTCTTATTTCAATGCAGCCAAAGTATGTATTTTAATTCTAAAATTACGTAGGTATTTGTCACTTTACGATATGGTGGTATATTTTTTATAGTAAATATGGTACACACGAGAAAAAATTTTGTAGATGTTTTCATTCAAAGATTTAATGACTACTAGTTTGTACGTATTTCGCATACAAAAATAATCACTGGCATGAATTAGTCAATTAGCAATGTCGTGATCAATGGTTAAACCAGTGAAACTTTAGTATACTGCAGTTTATCTTTCCTGGTCTTGTGTGATACATTTCGAAGGCCATGGTGATGCGCAGAATTGACCCGGCGCAGTTATCGTTTTATATAAGTATCGCTCGTGCAAGTTCTTTTGTTTGCTGTTTTTTCCGCAGACGTATAGTTACGTACGCAGTCAACACAATACAAAATGGTTAATATTCAAATAATTTTATGAAGATAGGTCTTCTAATCGTGCATAAGTTTTCATTATATAGTCAAATATGTTAAAATCAATTGTGAAGTGCGTAGGCAAGAAAGAAGACTGCCTGAAGCCATCCTCTACAAACGAATATAATCTGTACAGGTTAGAAAAAACAGTTTATGAAATTGTGTTACAAACAGAATTTGCTTTGTGATTTCGATGAATCGAGACAATTATATTCGCACGTCTGTCAATCTTTAATTGAAATATCTACAGTAATTCAATTTGAAGACTTACATTATAAACTTCCTTCCTCCTGTGAGACCTTTATGCTGTCAGGAGCTGATAACGTACCGGTACCAAATTTATTTTTCCATAATGAAATACTAACGTACATCACCTTTATGTAATTAACGCAATAGGTAGTTACATTCATAGTCATATGAAGGGATGCAATTGAATCTTCCAGCAAGCATAGTAGGCTAATGCTTTAGACTAGGTTAGGTTGTACACTAGCCTTTAATTCTTAACGACCTATCCAGTCTTTTATTTCACTCAACAGTTTCATTTCTCTTTACATATTGTAGAGAAGTGTTAACTAGTATTCCGACGACTTCAGAAAATGTACAGAGGTCTTCTCCTGAGATAAATTATAAATCTAAATAGACTGATGTCGACCTGGTTGGCAAGTTGGTGTACCGCTGGCCTTCTATGCCCAAGGTTGCGGGTTCGATCCCGGGTCAAGACGATGGCATTTAAGTGTGCTTAAATGCGACAGGCTCATGGCAGTAGATTTACTGGCATGTAAAAGAACTCCTGCGGGACAAAATTCCGGCACATTCGGCGACGCTCACATAACCTCTGCAGTTGCGAGCGTCGTTAAATAAAACATAACATTTAACATTTAAATAGACATATGTCATTTCCACTTAATTATTTTATGGTAGTTGATTATATATTATTCATACATTTTTATTTCACAACTTTAATAACGATAATACACTAAAATAGTAGAGTTCCTGCACTTTACATGCTGTACCACGGTCTTTTTTATTACCGGCATCCATAAATGTTTTCATTGTTACAATCGATATATAGATGTAAGTTATAGTCCTCACATTTGCTGATTTATAGGAAGACCTGCTTCCCACATTCCTACGATGTGTCCACGCGCCGTTTCACATGTATATGTAAAAGACGTGATACTTTATAAAATTTATTCTCAATAGATAGTTTGTTCAAAGCCTAGACAAACAAGTTGAATTATACAACAATAGTAGGGTTTATAATGCCTTTAGTATATCGGTGATTTTTTTTTTGAAGCGAAATCCTCCTTAGAGGATAATTCAAGTCGATATCGACTTCGACTAGGAATAGACTCATCATTTCTATTTCAATTAATACACTTATATATTTACCTTCAACAATTAACTTTCTTTTTTCTTTAATGTTTCAAATCACATATTGTACAAGTTTATTGTATTCAGGACCCTTGTGGTTACTCAAATTCTTTGAGCTGATGTCTTTAATGAATAAATAAAGATGAACGCTTCTGTACATAAATATGGATTAAGCCATTTATGGCAACTGAGCTTGATAAAAAATATCTAAGAGATTAAGTATCATTGTATAAATTTAATATGTATTGTACATTTTAAATATTATTAAATTATACTTTTTTTTTTTTTCGAAAAATGAGACATGACAGTTAAGGCCCATTCACAATGAAAATTAAACATAACCGTAACATAAACACAGAAGTTTGCGGCCAGGCTACCAAATGGGATCATTCACAATGATTCACATAAACACTGACATAAACATTACCGTAAGACGTTAAGGCTCATTCACAATTAAAATTAGACATAACGTAAGCGTTAACTTAAGAATATAAACGTTACGGCAAAATCAAGAAGTCATGCCATCATTTACGATGGGAACATAAACATAACCGCAAACATACTTGGTAACCATGGAAACAACGACGCCATTTTCTCATATTCTGTCGTATACTTCAGCGCTCCACGATTGTGTTCTGTTTGCAAATCATGTAAGCATAAGCATGACAGTTTGCAGTTTGCAGACTTTCATGTAACGTCTTTCGGTAATGTTTATGTCAATGCTTATGTGAATCATTGTGAATGATCTCATTTGTTAGCCTGGGCGCAAACTTCTGTGTTTATGTTACGGTTATGTTTAATTTTCATTGTGAATGGGCCGTTAACATGAAAGTTTGCAAACTCCAAACTTTCATGCTTGTGCTTACGTGATTTGCGAACAGAACACAATCGTAGAGCGCTGAAGTATACGACAGAATATGAGGAAATGGCGTCGTTGTTATGTTTCCATGGTTACCAATTATGTTTGCTGTTATGTTTGTCCTCATCTTGAATGATGGTATGACTTCTTGATTTTACCGTAACGTTTACATTCTTAAGTTAACGCTTACGTTATATTTAATTTTCATTGTGAATGAGCCTTTAAGCGGCATTACTTCAAACTACAGCGCTACGTTGCCAATTTGAGCGACCACGCGATCAGCTGATGTGAGCTACTACAAAACGTCTTTGTCAGCTGACGTTAAAACATTCATTGGCGATTGACGCGAAGATATAACAAAACTACAAAAATCGACAGAGTGAAACACGAAATATATTAATAGCTGACATTGTGTGCACAACAAATTGTGCTAAGAGAAGCTACTGAGCACTCTTCATGTGGGAACTGTAACTTTGGCAACAGGGCTCTCACGCTGTATAATGTTCAGTTGTTTTTTTTTCCCCCCGGTCGCAGCGCTAATGTCATGTCTCATCTCTAGGAAAAACACATATGGCATAAACGACATTTCATACAAGTTGAGAGGATGCGAAGGCATTTCTTTCCCCTTCTACTTGCCCTGAGTCCGTCAGTGACAGAACGGTAGCTGTTACCTCTTATACCTGCACCCCCCAAGCTGTGCATACAAGAAAATAAAATATTTAAAAAATTACATGAGTGAATATAAAATACAGTGGCACAGATGTTTGACAATTACATGTTTGAGTATATTTTAGTGTCGTTCTTATAATATTTTCAACCAATAATTAATTAAATTAAGGAATGTTAGTTTGTATTATGAAGTCAGGGGGAGCGATACAGTGCAGATTGTTTCATTGTGTATGTTGTAGAGTAGCAACTAGCGGTGGAGAAAACATTTATCTTCTGCTGTCGGTAGCTTTTTAATGTGCCAGTTGATATAAACAGCGATAAAATGAAATATAAACCCTTAGTATAGACTATCGAAATATAGATTACCGGTAAACATTTTCAATAATAAAATTTGTCACTATGTTGAAAGTCAATCATTAGTTGAACGTTTGTGAGGCGGACAGTAGCATCTTCCCCTCCACTGATGGTATAGAGCAAGAGGCCTATATTATAAGTCCTCGTGGTATAGAGTGTGAGTAGAGGAAAGGCCTATCAACCAAATTGAAATGGGGTTTAGTGATTATTATTAATAAAGCATGGCGCATCTAGCTCACATAGGATATAAACCAATAACGTTATATAGTTACTTACCATATAAACAACAACAACAACAACAACAATAATAATAATAATAATAATAATAATAATAATAATAATAATAATAATAATAATAGTAATAATGATGAAATTGCAAATCCGATGGCATATTAAATTCATCAGGAAACTATGTGATATGACTCCATATATGAAAGTACAAGAAAGAAAATATGATTTGAAATGTTAACCAATAATAAAAGAGCTTTTTGTAGTGGTACAAACTTCTTTATTTAAGAATTGTTTACAGTTGAAGGAGGTATTTAAAATCGATGAAACAATGAAATGATGATCAAGTAGTAATGATGAAAAGGTTATCTAAAATTACTCGAGAAAAATGAACTTCGCGTTCTCCTTGTCAACATTTTCACAAGAAGTTTATGAATTCTGTCAGTGGCGGCTGTTGGACATTTTAATCTCTTTTTATTTTTATTCAAGTTTTTTTTTCAGACCTTTTATTCAGTTGTTTTCATTTTCAATGATACAGAACAATTTCTTTCATTATTTGTTATTCTAAAGATCCAGTGTGTTTCTTTGGAATTTTGACTTTGCATAACTACTTCCCTACATGACTCTCCAAGAGCCGCTACTGAAATATAATTCACATCCCTTTGGGGAGTCGTCAGCTGCGAGATTTTCTTGAACGTTACGTGCTCGAAACTCCTGATCACATATAACAGATCAATTACACTTCCAAGACAACTTTGATCAATTTCACTATGCTGTCACCTACCGACTGCAAACACGTTATAATCCTGATTGCATGGAGTAATAGCACAGACTAGTACAGACGTCTCCAAAAGCGTACTCGCGAACCGAAGCCAGTACGTAATGAGCCGCTCCGCCTCACCCATCCCCACCTGTACTGTACTCAATGTTTATGCGCAAATGAAGAGCAGTGGCGGACTGCCATTATCACTGTGTTGGTCGGCGTGTTCCACTGTTTCACGATGTCTTCTAATCATGGACGTATTACATTCAAGGATGAAAGGGAAGAGAAATATTTTATGTTAGTGGAGAGAATGTGAAATGCTTAATTTGTTCGAAAATTCTTAAGCGTGTGTTAAAATTCAACAAGCGACGACAATACTCGACTCTTCACAAAGAATATCATACAATTACAGGCATGTCGGACATGCGAAAATAATTTATTTTGGGGCTATCTGTGTAACTGTTGGTTATACATAATAATCAGTGTATTACAATATGTTTGCACTCAGTTCCGCATGACATACTTATAGTTTTTCGTTTAATTTGAGGTGAAATGCTTAGCCCTATAAATATTTTTATAAATATAAAACAAGAAAATACAAACACAAATCATACACGTGTTCTCAGTCTTAAACAAAAAAAAGCTTCTTGCTAGCTATGTTCTAGCTTGAAATATTAGAAAATCAATGAAGCCCTTTACAGAAGCATCATTTGTAAAATCGTGTATACAGGACGCTACTAAAATACTGTGTCCAGAACAAAGTCAACGTTTAAGAAAATTAAATTCTTTCCAATTACAGTTCAGAGAAGGAATTTCAAGATTGCAAATGTAATTAAATCTGAAGTCGAAACCACAATTAACCAGTTTGTAGCTTACTCACTTGCATTGGACAAAGCACAGATAGAAATGACAAAGCTCACCTAGCCATTTTCATCCGAGGAGTTATTGAACATTTTGCTGTGTCTGAATGTCTTCTAGATGTAATTACAAAATACAACTGGAGAAGATTTTTTCCAGGCACTGAAAGTGACCAAAGAGCAGAAGAGGTTGAATTTGCAATGACTTGTGTCAATAGCAGCAGAAGGGGCTCCAGCTTCATGGTATGTCAAAATAATATACAAACGTATATTTCTTATTCCTTTGATATTATTTGTAAACATAAGCAGAACGTTGCCGCGATCCCCCACTGATCACTCCCATCTGTTGAGGTACGAGTCTCTTCCCCTTCTCTAGCCTTACAGCACACTGTGTTCGGCGGGCAGCATCGAGAGCACGAATGACGATACGCTTTTTGGAGACCTCTGGTCTAGTATATACAGTCACGAAGCTTGAGTTATGAGGGTGCTAGGAACAATAGACTGTGCAGGTACTATTTCGCATTGTCTGTAATGAGGCGATATTAGCGATCCTAGTGGTTAGCAACTATCTATGGATGCATATTTACTACGTATTGAGCTTCGTGACTGTATATACTAGACTATGGTAATAGCTTGCAGCAGTACTTCCATCTAGCAGTCGTTACCAAAAAATTGATTTTAGACAACGGAGATCCTAGTGGTTCTGTTTTATAATATGTTGCCATTCCATAACATGGGAATGGCCAATCTCATATTATACAGAGTGTTTCAGAAATACTTTGACAAACCTTGGGGGCATGTTACTCACACCAAAAGAAGAAAAAAAAAATTCATATAAACTTATGTCCGAAAATCCTTAATTTTTTAGTTATTAATGAAAGAACATAGTGAAATATCTGTTAGATATTGTCAGCTTGGTAGTAAGTGTTGCAACTTTAATCAATTCAAAAACTCATAACAAATGTTCAAAATATTCTCCTCTTGCTTCCACTTTCATTGTTATGAGTTTCTGAATTGATTCAAGTTGCAACACTTGCTGCCAAGCTGACAATATCTAACAGATGTTTCATTATGTTCTTTAATTAATAACTGAAAAAAAACTAAGGATTTTCGGATGTACGTTTGGTGTGGGGAACATGCCCCAAGGTTTGCCAAGTACGTCTTGATTACACAACTATTACACTATATCACTTCGGAATATGTACGTATTATATATCTTTCTCGTGTTAAATTTTACCGTACCTGGTTAACATGTAGAGTTCTGAAGAAGGCCAATAGCAGGCCGAAACATGTTAACCAGGTACAGTAAAATTTAACACGAGGAAGACATATAATACATATCCCTTTTGTCAAAGTAATTCTGAAACATTATGTTTATGTGGTCAGGGTCGAAACTTAACACATTTACTGTATAACTATTATTGAAGGAAAATTCTTTCCGGCTCCAGGAATCGAATTTTTCTCCAATAATAGATAACTATAGTCATTTATTATTCAACGAAGATAACGAAGTCCTCATAATATATGAATATAAAGTATATTTAACACATTTATGTTTCCTGATAACCCGGACTGGCGCCATGTTGTTTCTGGAGACTTCGCAAAATTGTGCTCAACAGTGTTTTGTTTTCTTGTAAAGACTTTTCAATGTTCTGAATACGCTCACGCATTGTCGACTCCATTTCTTCCATCTTTTTTTCTAATTTCTCTTCTAGCATCAAAACGTGGTCTATTTTATGTCGTAACGTTACTTGCTTTTTATCTATGATAGTCATCTGTCTCGTTACGTGTGTGATTGTATTATCTGCCTCTCTTCTTGTTCTATGCAATTTGTTTTCATTGTCGCTCTCCATACTTCCTTTTGCATTTATTATATCTATGGCGAACTTGACTATTTCTGAATCTAAGCATAAGTATCTGAACCAAGACCGTTCAAAACTGTACGAAAACTGGATGCTTTCGTCCGCTATGATTAGAGGTTCAGAGAACACGACACGGTTTTCTTCGTTAGGCACGACCCAGATGTTGTTCTGTAAAACATGTGGGAACAGCAGGATGCTTTCATGAAGTCGTCTGAAACAGGGAAGTTTGTGTCTGAAGAATCTGAAGAGAGATTTGGCTCCCCAGCAGGAGGACAGCGGGTCTCCCAGCATCATACTCTCTATGTAGTAGATGAGTTTAACTCTGGACACGAGGCTCAGCACCTTCGCTTGCTGTCTGATATGCTGGGTATCACTGACCGCTAGGCCGCTAAGAAGATTCAGCATCACGATGGCCACTAAAAACACGAACACCGCGAAAACAAGCTCGCTAGTCACTGGCGCCGTGGAGAAGAACAGAGTTGATGCTTCAAACTCGCCAGCCATCATTATGATAGTTTTGAATATCGACATCCCTGGATTTTGGAAGTAATCTACTAAAGTCAAGTTCCTGCGGAGTTGTGAAAAATTTCTGTTCGAGAAAACGTTATAGAAACACATTGCAAACGCTATGATGATGAAGGAATACCACGCGAAGAACCTTACGAATGTCCAAGTAACCTTCTTCAACATCTCCAGTTGTGATGATAAAACAGGAAGACGTCCTGTTAGGAGCACAACTTGCATCCATGACAACAGAATTGTGATAGTGGATATATGGGGCATTGCTTTCTTGCTGATAATTTCGTAACTATACAGATTTACGTAAGTTCCAACTATTACTGCCAGTTCGATGTAGTTGTCGATATTTCGTATGTATCTGGAAGGGGATATCAAGAGTTGAAATACTTCTTTGAACAACATCCCAACCAGAAGTAGTCTTAGGATAATCCACAACATTTCTGGATCATCTTCCAAGAATCCTGCGGTCTCAGTATGACTCTGGTTTTGTCCAGTCTGATCTCTTACATGTGTAACATTTGAGCTGTTAGACTTGAATCCTCTTGAAGGATTGTTCTGCTCATCGACTCTCTTGAGAATGAATGTATTTAACAACACAACAAAGAACAAATGGTAAATGATGTTGGCGAAGAAATAACTCCTCACTCTTCGCCACTTGAGGTAAATGAAACTGCTGAGGACCGGATGTTTCAGCAGATGTTTCATCTTCCTACACATCGCAATGCTATAGAGTGGGTCGCTCTCTGGAAAATACCCTTCGGAATCTGCGTCACTGCTCATAAGGAATTTGTAAGAGAATTTTATATGGAAATGTTGGTCCTCCTGGGACTTCTCATTGAATTCTATGCACTCGTCCAGGAATGTCTGCAAGATGTTTGGTGACATGTGAGGAACCGGTGAGCCGTGGCTGCCACGCTGAGCTATGGACGCTCCGTGTCTCAGCAAGGTCAGGACGGTTTGCTGCGCTTTTCGCTGAGCCGCCAAGTTCAGCGCAGTGTTTCCAGAGTTATCCCTTGCGTTTATGTCGTGCTTGAATCTTGTAGCTACTTCTATAGAACTACTGATTTTGTCCGGGCCATCAAGAAGAAGAGAGATACAACGTTGTGCTCTTTCCGATCCGTATTGCTCCACTGCATAATGTAGAACCGTCCTATTCTCTCGATCAATTATATTGACATTTGTACTCTTATCCTTTATCAATTCTTCTAGAGCTATGTAGTTCCCAGATTTTGCTGCTAAGAGAAGAGGTGTCACACCTTCTTTATTGCCCATAAATGAGGCTTCGTTGATATCTATCATAGGATGACTCATTAACAAAGTTATACACTTTCTTATTCTTTCTTCGTCTGTTACATCCGGAGTTTTGTGGTCACTGCTACGCCACGTTCTCGCTTCAGCGCTGCAAAGCTCAGTCCCGCCATCTTCTTGAAGCATAACAATCACATACGCAAAGTTTCCCCTATTTACCGCTAGGTGAAGCGCAATCCATTCGTAAAAATCAGGACAATTGAAGTCTATATCCGCAAAATGCACTAAAGTTGATATAGCCGATTTGTTTCTCTTGACGACACCCGAACGTGGCCCACTCTGCTCAGCCGCGTAGTGCAAAGCGTTCCTTTGTCTGCTGTCCAAAGCCCTCACGTGCGTTCTCTTATCACTCAATAGATTTTCCAGAACCGTGAGGTTTCCCACAGCCGCCGCCAGGTGCAGGGCCGTCACTCTGAAAGACAGTTGATTTGTCCGTTTGTTGATATCAATTCTTGGATCGTTTAACAGCAGATGTGTGCAGCTTGTAGAGAGATCTAGGAGGTCATTTCTACAATGTCTCACTGCGTAGTGGAGCGCTGTCCATCCGTAGGCGTCCACAGCATTTATATCGATTCTTCCATCTTGCAACAATGCGTTGAGGACGATGTGATTGTCGTTTCTTGCAGCTAAATGCAGGGCATTGCCATTTAGAGTCCAGTCTGTGATGGAACACAAGTTCACGTTTATAGACGAGTGTTGAAGGAGGATTCTGGTGCAACTTTCGACAGATCCGTGATTGACGTTTTCTAATACGTTTTCTGCCAGGTAATGGATAGCTGCCTTTCCATGGCCGCTTATGAGATTGACATTGGTTCTTTGAAACGATAGTAAGACCTGTAGAGCTGTTGGGATGGCGTTGATCGAAGCCAGATGGAGTGCAGTAATGCCAGGCTTAACTATCAAGGCGTTCGGGTTGAACCCAGCCCCCAACAAAGTTTCGATAAATACCTCGTAGCCTGGGCGACGGCAGCATATCTCCATGCAAGTCTTCACAGCGGTGCTGTCCAAGTTTAATTCGTGTAGCTGTAGAATTTTCTGGAAGTGGTTAAAATCTTGTAAATGGACAGCGAGCAAGATGTTTCTCTCGTGTTCGTTGTCAAATCGGTCGTCTGTCACCCATTGAGGGATATCGTTCATTTCCAACATCATGTCGTTTGATTTCAGCGACATCTTGGAACACTAGAACAATAAACAATTGACGTTATATTATATATTTTATTATCACTTCTTTTTAACAATTTTAAATTACACATAATGCAGACATTAATAGGTAACATCTTTGAATTACATCGGTTGGTCTTTGGTCTTTCTTGTACATAACCGCGTGTATATTTTCGAAATAGCGGTCATATGTATACAGAGTGGAAGGAAATATATTATTTTCTTTCATATTAACGGTATACCATTTTATTACGTGAAATATTACATTATGCAACGAGCCTATAATGGCAGTAATTAAGACGCGAGTATGTTTATGAAACGAGCGCAAGCGAGTTTCATAATTTTCATACGAACGTCTTAATTACCATTATAGGCAAGTTTCATACGACTTTTTATGCTCGACCATATTTCTAACTTGATATTATTCATAAGTATTCATGTTATTGTTATCTGACTGGGGAGCGGAACTGACCTTGCGCAATGTCTCGTAAATTGTGAGATGTGCGCAGACGCGAAAGTATTGATTTTTTCCTAGAAACAAATGTCATTGACCTTGATATAATCTAGAGAGTAAAATAAAGATCAATCTTGATATAACCTTGAAATTGATTTAGACATTGAAAAACGAGATGACAAATTGAATTTATTTGAATATTATTTACAATTAACGCTAATTATTATAGTAACAGAACATAACCTTCTGCGACAGTATTGGATTTCCAGCCTCCGTGACGTTTCGCTAGTTGTCTTTCGATTGCATATCCGAGAATAATCGATACTTACGCTTTCATATTGCTACAATGGTGTTTTCTGATTGGTGGAACACCTGAACTTTAATGAATAGGTGTACTTTAATGAGGTCCATTAAAGGGCTGCTACCAGGTGTATAATTACTACATTTCGGCATGGTCGAGCATAAAATATGTTAAATAGCTTCAGAGCTACTCCCAACTATTAATGATGTATTTTTATTTAGAGCTTAAGGGGTGAGGTACAGCTTAAAGCAGTGAAATTTTGGAAATATTCAACATTTTTTTTCTCAATTATTATATCTTGTACAATAATGAAAATTAGTATATGTAAAACACTGTCCTTCTGCTATATGAAAAAAATATTTTTACGGTTTAAAAAAATTATTTACATTTTTTTTTTTTTTTTTTTTTTTTTTTTTTTTTTTTTTTTTCAAAATTCAGTTCACTGTGCAGTGATGAAGCGTTTCCCACATAACTCAAAAACTATCCAACATTCTGTGATGAAATTTTTAGTATATATTTATGCAGGCCAGATCTCCAAGATCTCTTCTCTACTTTAGATAGATTGTCTGATAAAAAATAAATACATTTTTAAAAATGGTCAAATATAAGTATTTTCTTCTAACACAAAATAAAAAAGAAATATTATTTATTAAGGAATATAGTTGAAAGATCATGATGTTATAAACATGAGTTTCAGCAATAAAATAAAGGAGAACATGAAAAAGTTAACAAGTTTATGAGTTATGAGGGAAACACTTCATCACTGCACAGTGAACTGCCAGCATTTTGAATTTTGAAAGAAAAAAAATGTAAGCTGTAACTAACCCCTTAAAAATTACAAATCAAGGCGGAAAACATAATGAATTTAAACCACAAAAAATATCGTAGAGTTACCTATTTTATTTTTTTTTCTGAGGTAAACACGTCACAAAAGAAACAAAACCAACATACAGGTGTCAGTGAAATAATCTTGCATATTGAAAGGGACGATAGGGTACTCTGAAATGAATGCAAAACCTATTTGTGATTAAGTGCACGGTTAATTAGAAATTTAAGTTGGAAGTTTCAGCAATCCAGAAACATCGCCGCTAACATACACTACACGTGATACAGATGTAAGAAAATATGTGGGCGATCAGACAATAGTAGAGGAGAAGAATAAAAGGAAATTTTTGTACTGAGTAATCATAGACTCAGGAAAAATGTGTGAACATTGTTAAACCTGTTTTTTTTAATAATAGGCACAATATGTCAACGTTGCAGAGTAATAACTTAATTTGAGAACTTAACAACAACGCACCTTTGCTTTCTGAGGCGCTCGAGTGGAGTGCAAACAAAGTATTCCTTTAGCATTATCTAATACTACGACATTTTACATTATTAACGGTAATATTTCACTAATAGTAAATGATGCATTCTCTGGAACAAGAACTTAACTGCTTCTCCTATCGTGAATTATTACAATTAACTCAGACTAATTCTTTAGTATAGCCTACAGTAATTCCTCTCATGCCATACCTTCCAAGGACTTTTGAATTACTGAAGGACCAAATCAAGGCTGTCCATTGGCATCTGTTTTACTTAAATCGTACTTTCGAGAAATAATCAGATTGTGCGCAATTGCTTCAATAGGGTCTAATACAACTGTAAACAAAATGTCTGATACAAAATCACTGAAAATTGTAGAGATATTAATGAAGGAACAAAACAATGATATTCTTTGGAGAAGTAATGATATTGGGGTTAAACCATTTGAGAACGGGCAATTATTGTAAAGCTGTAAACTGATACGAAATTACTGAAAATTCATTTTTGAATCTTGCGCTACACCACTTTTAACACTTGAACATAATTAATTGATGAACTAGTGGACTTACTCGTGTTAAATATGTAATATTTACATATTTACGCCTTCTATGCCCAAGGTTGCGGGTTCGATCCCGGGCCAGGTCGATGGCATTTAAGTGTGCTTAAATGCGACAGGCTTATGTCAGTAGATTTACTGGCATGTAAAAGAACTCCTGCGGGACAAAATTCCGGCACATCCGGCGACGCTGATATAACCTCTGCAGTTGCGAGCGTCGTTAAAAAAATTTAAAAAAATACATATTTACATATTTAATACGAGTAAGTCCACTAGTTCATCAATTAATTACAGAAAATTGCAGATATATCAATGAAGCAACAAAACAAGACTATACTTTGGAGAAGTGATGAGATTGGGGTTAAACCATTTGAGAACGAGCAATTGTTTTAAAACGGTACACTAAATATCTGATAAGAAATTACTAAAAACTATAAAGATAATAATGCAGAAAACAAGGCTGTCTGTTGCCATCTGATTTACTTAAATCATACTTCCAAGAAGTAATGAGATTGTGACTATCGAGAGAGATAATTGTAACAAGTGAACAAGATACAATCATTGCTATTGTCTCACACAGCTGTTCAACAAGATTGACGGAGGAATTTCTCAGAGACAAATGCCGAAAATCTGTCAGACTTGACCACATGACTCTGTTTTGGCCCCTGGGACGACTAAGCCATAAGTAAAATATTGCAGAATAGAGTCAAGACTCTCGCGCCAAACAGTGGCTTAAGATTCGAAGTTTGTTCAAAACCTTGAGATTGTCATCAGAATAATTAAAGCAAAGTATTATGAAAGGTTTGGGTGTAATTTAACAATGATATGTACACATAAAATTAAAAAAAAAAACGTACAAGTGATTATTGGTTTGCAAGGCGACATAACTTACGTGGTTCTGCAAAATAAACTTTTCTCGCTGTCTTCAAGATCATGTTGCCAATTTATCGCTAGCAGACTACATTTTTCTTAAGAAATTCCAAGGAATTCTCCTTTCCTTCCCGAGTGTGACAAAACTACATCTTTTCCAATGTAACCGCAATTTCTCGTCGTTCACAAAACTACTTTCTCTTCATTTCGTTAAAAAAAATCTCTCAATTATTTAGTACTATTTTAAAATGTAGTTACGACATAGCTATATTCCTATGCTGTGAAATTTATTTGTATGTTTGTATTTATTTACACTGTAAGTGGGCAAGCACCCGGTCATTTCATTGACGCTATAAATTATCACTGATCGGAACTGTTCACTGCACTGTAAAACCATAACTTCACTGACTCACCTCGCTTCACTGATACAACAGTTCAAATAAGACAAATAATTACACCCTTATGCATACTTATAAACAGAACTACATTTAAGCTAAACATTTCTAGTCTAAGACCCTCTTACACGCTATTTTTAAATAATTTACAATTCAAACCAAGGAAGTAAACTCGTCAGCCTAGATAAATACATGTCACCTTAAAAAATTAAATGTTGAATGTCACCTTAATTTTAATTTTCACTTTATATACAACTTTTTAAATTATTCTTGAATCTCCTTAAGGAAGGACAGCCCTCAAAGACCGCTGCAGGTAGATCATTCCAATCATTTATAGTTCTATTTAAAAATGAGAATTTACCTACATCCGTTTTCTGTTTCCTACATTTGATTTTAAAATCATGATCGTTCCTACCATAGTACGTTGGCTTTTCTAACCGAGCCGTTATGTCTACCCATGCTTTCTGACCTAGATGTGCTCTATACAATGATGTTATTCTAGTTTTCCTACGTATGTTTTCCAGAGTTTCCCATTTAAGTTCTTTTATCGTATCGTTTCTATCAGCAGCGAACTTGACATTCGTTTGTTTAGTCCATTTTTGTATATCCTCTGTTCTTTTCAGGAATTTCATCTCACGAGCTGTTAATCTTTCATTGTCCACGCTTCACATAGGTAACTTAACGCAGATCTTGCTAACGTTTTGTAAAGTCGTATTCTAGTATGCTTTTGCACCAAAGATGGCTTCAATACATTATTAATTATTCCAATTTATAGTCCTGTTGTACTTGATAATTTTATCTGACAAACCAACTTCTTAAAAAATGATAGCTCGAAACATATATATGTGGAACTGTTAACTCTTTTTAAGAATTTATTATTTAAACATATTTTGCTCTGTACACGATATTTTCCCACAAAAGGCAAGAATTTTAAATTTAACAGTATTTTGTAACCATATTATATATATTTGCAGTCATTTGAAAATTAAAAATTGAACATTGCAGATCGTCCTCTGAAGTAAAATTCCTCTACAATAATAATTGAATGTAAAAGTTGAGACAATGAGTATAATTCTTCTGATTGGCTGGAACCATTCATGACCTCCATTAACATACAATTAATAAATCGAAGTAAATATATGTAGTCAAAAATAAATTGGGTCAATGAAATAATAAATTCCTCATTATACGTAATATATAGATTCTAACGTTCCATTAAAATGAGAGATGAGACATGGCATGGTCTCTGAGCCCATCAACAATTGAAATTATGTAATAATTTTATAGCAATGAAAATTAAAAAAACAATTCTCATGTGGGAAGTAAAACCATAGACTTATACTGTATATTCTATTAAGATATTAATCAAATTTGATACATAATTTTGTGATATACTATATTATTTTATAATATAATTTATTATATATAATACATAAAATCTATTATTACAGTTAGTTTGTCACTGGAGAATAAGGAAAACCTGTTAACTTGTATTTACTAGAACCAAAGCCGTTGTAAGTGCTTACTGGATTATGCAACAAGGTAGGCCATGTTTGGATCCTGTGTCTCAACTCTTATATTCAATTATTATCGAGGAACTCTACTCGGAAGATGTCGAGTCATCATCAAACAATATACTATCTAATTGGATATTTCTTTTAAGTTGTATACTTCTACGAGATGAATTTCTGTAATTTTATTATCCTGTTCATTTATATAATAAATAAAAGTGGTGAAAGGCCACAATCTTTTCTAACACGAATTTAAATTTCTCTCCAGTTTCAAAGTTTTGCATGTAATGGAAATTAAGTTTGCCTTTGTATA